>NC_090392.1:2655000-2835000 GCF_036365525.1 Heterodontus francisci | reverse complement strand
AGGTTTAATATCCTCTCTGGGGCCCACCTTTCTTTCTTTCTTTCTTTGGCCTCCTTGTCTCGAGAGACAATGGGTAAGCGCCTAGAGGTGGTCAGTGGTGTCAGTCGCTGTGAGGCAACTATGGAGTGACCTCTCCATGGCGCATGCCTGGGCGAATGTATGGAGGTTGACCGGTATGGCTGCAGGAACTGCCGGAAACATGCCAAAGGTGACACATGACCGCCTACGGGGTTCCACTCCGGATTTTCTGTTAGGGTTTACTCCCTTAGCCGTGGTCTCTCCCGAGACGCCCACAAGGCAGCTGTTCATTTGACAAATAAAACAAGTTAGGGTTATACCCTCATAACCAAAAAATACTTGCTGCAGTCAGGTGGGAGTTGAACAGTGCAAACCACCCTCACCTCGCAAGACTAAATGAAACATCGGAAAGGTGTAGCTGTATAAAGGCTTGTTATAATTCCCGAGTAATGCTGGTGTTTTGGGCAGTGCTGTGAATTTGAGGGTGAAATGAAATGTGCAGCAGTCATTTGAATTGACAGTGAGGTTCTGAGAATGGATTTCTCTGTCTGTCTGAATGATAGTAATAGGAGGGAGAAAGACGCAGGAGAGTGAGGGAAACATGGAGGGAATCAGAGGGGGAGAGGAGGGGTTAGCCGGCTGTTATCACACTGCTGCTTGTGGGATCTTGCTGTGCACCAATGGCCTGCAATATTTCCAACATTGCAACAGTGACGACCACTTAAAAAAATTAACTCTGAGCTTCAAAAGCTCGGAATTAAGTCACAAATGTGATAGTTTCTAAAGGCTTGTAATAATTCTAGAATAATCTGTGTGCTTTGGACAATGTTCTGAAGCTTTGCTGTTAAATAAAATGGACGGAGCCCATTTCAATTCATTTTACTGAAGTTCTGAGTTGAGATTTCTCTCTCTGTCTCTCTCCAGCTTTCTTTCCCTCTGTCTCTCTATTTAAACCTTTAATAGTTAAAAACATATCACACACTGCAATATGATTTGTTGTTGTTTTAAATGGTGAGACAGAAATATTTCATAGCTTATTTCAACCAAGATTAGATACAAAATTGAGGGGAAAAAGCCCGATATGGACAGAGAGAGAGAGAGAGAGAGCAAGAGAGAGGGTCACAGGGGTGACTGAGATAGGAAGAGAGAGAGAGATACAGAGACACGGAGAGAGATAAAGAGACAGACACACAGACACACACTGGTGGAGGGAACTGTCTGAACCATTTTAGCCTCTGCTTTATTAACTGATTTGTTTGTATTTGGGTGTTGCTGAGAGATTATCTGTGTAACCGAGGGCAATTGCTGGGCTCTTGCTGTGTTATTTTGTTTAACAATGCCTTTTCATCAATTTTCTCTCTCTCCCTCTTGCCTTAGGAATTTTCATTCTGAAAACTGCACGGTGAAGGTGAAAAGAGGGAAAGTCTGGGACGAGGAATCCTTGGACAGGAGCTTCCTCCAGAGGGGATGGACTGAGGCCTTGTCCACAGGCTGCACCCAAAGGGCCCACGTGAGTTGTGTCTGTTTATTAGCCTGAGGTTTAATTTCCTCCCTGGGGCCCTGGGTTAACCATTTCATGTTGGATTGGGGCTCCTGGTGTTTTATACAGATTGAAAGCCTGGGGTTAAAGGAGCAGCCCCAGGAGGGAGCCCCATTTGCCACTTGCTCCTTCCAGCCCTGTCTGTGAGGTTTGCTGGTGTTTTGGTCAATGCTATGAAGCTAACAGTGAAATAAGATGCACAGTGCCCATTTTAATTCATTTTACTGTAGGTCTGAGGTTAGCTGTCTCTCTGTCTCCACATTCTTTCCCTGTGTCTCTATCTCCCCCCATGCTTTCTATTCTCTGTCTCGGTTTCACACTCTCCTTCTCCAATTAAACCTTTAATAAATAAAAAACATGTCACACACAGCAATGTGATTTGTCGTTATTTGAAATGGTGAGACAGAATCAGCAGCTTGTTCCCAGTTTAAAGAGGGATTCGCTCTTTCTGGGGGCTGAAATCTAGCTATTATCACATTGCAGCTCGTGGGATCTTGCTGTGCATCTCGTGCCCTTAAGCATTTCCTGCAGAGCAATGAGGACACTTTAAAATTCAGCTTCCTGAGGGTCAGATTGTGGATCTCTCTGTTTTCTCTCCATCTTCCTCTGCTTTTCTCTCCCCTGCACTTTCTCTATTTTAACCATTAATCAATAGGTGCCACAATGTGTGCACAGCAAGATCCCACATGCAGCAATATGATAATATGCAGATAATGTGTTTTCAGTGATGTAAGTTTCGGGATCGCAGAGGGAGGGACTTTCCTGCAGCGGCTAAGTGGTTAGCACCGCAGCCTCACAGCTCCAGCAACCCAGGTTGGGTTCTGGGTACTGCCTGTGCAGAGTTTGCAAGTTCTCCGTGTGTGTTTCCTCCGGGTGCTCTGGTTTCCTGCCACGTACCAAAGACTTGCGGGTTGATAGGTAAATTGGCCATTATAAAAATTGCCCCACGTGTAGGTAGGCGGTCGGAGAATTGAGGGAAGGTGGGGATGTGAGAGGGGGAAAAATGGCATGAATGTAGGATTAGCATAAATGGATGGCTGATGGTCAGCGTTGGGCCGAAGGGCCTGTTTTAGTGCTGTATCTCTCTATGAATCGAATGTGACGTGTGGTTATTTTAAACGGTGACAGAAACATTTCAGCGGACGTTTCAATCTAGATTAAATCCCAGATCGATAGAAAAAGAAACAGATGTGGATGGGGTGCAGGGGGGAGGGAGCAGGAGAAAGACGGGGAGAGGGGTGTTTGAGATTTTCAAACTGCAGGAATGTCCCTCCCTCTGGGATCTCGAAACTTATGTCACTAAAAACAGATTATCTGCAGATTAGCATATTGTTGCCTTTGGGATCTTGCTGTGCACAGATTGCCTACAGGTTTCCTGCATTGCAACAGTGAGGACCACTTTAAAAATTAATTCATTGATTCTCAACTGCTCCTGAGGGTCAATAATTACAAGAGCTGAACGTGAAGCTGTCTAAAGGTTTGTGAAAAGTTTAAAGATGGAGTTCAGCATTTTCAGAGGACTGTGATAGGATATCTGGCTATGATCACATTGTGGGATCCTGCTGTGCATACATTCCCTGCATCAATTCCTACATTACAACACTGAGGCAGAAACAGATGGAGAGAAAAAGAGGAAGAGAGAGAAACAGCTGGAGGTTGCAGGTAAATCAGAGAGAGAGAGAGAGAGAGAGAGACAGGCGGAGTGTTGATGAGGGAGGGAAGGCAGAGAAAGATGGAGAAAGACAGAGAGAGAGAGAAATCCACACTCAAAATCTTGGTAAACTGAATTTTGAAGTGTCACCATTGCTGGGATCTTGCTGTGCACAGCTTGCCTGCAGAATTCCCTGCATTGTGACAGTGACTGCATTTTAGAAGTGAATTCATTGAGTGCAAAGCTCTCCTGAAGGCCTTGAAATTAGGTCCGGAGCTTGAAGCCGGTATAATTCCCAAATAATGCTGGTGTTTTGGGCAGTGACGTGAATTTCTCTCTCTCTCTCCATCTGTCTCTCTGAATGAGAGTAACAGGAGGGAGAGAGACGCAGGAGAGTGAGGGAAACATGGAGGGAATCAGAGGGGGAGAGAGGGGTAGCCGGCTGTAAGCACACTGCTGCTTGTGGGATCTTGCTGTGCATCAATGGCCGACAGCATTTCCAACGTTGCAACAGTGACGACCACTTTAAAAATTGATTCATTGAGTGTCAAATACTTCTGTGAATCAGCAATGAAATGGGTGAAATGTGAAGATTTGTAAAGGCTTGTTCTCATTCCCGAATATTGCTGGTGTTTGAGGCTGTGGGCTGAATTTGACAGTGAAATGAAACACCGGGGGACCATTTGAATTCAGATTTTCAGGGATGGGAATGTGGATTTCTCTCTCGATTCTTCTACAGGAGAGGGGATGGGGGTCACCAGTGTTTGTGTGCTTTGACAATGAGGCAGAAACAGATGTAGAGAGACACACAGAGAAATAGAGAGAGAGAGAGAGAGAGAGAGAGAGAGAGCAGGAAATGACAGGGTAAACACATCTACACTTCCCAGTCTCTGGCTCTGTGTCAGGGGATGTGTTTGGAAGTCACTGAGAGATTATTTTATGTCAGTGAGTTTGAGAGAGAGTCCTGGGCTCTTGCTGTGTTTTATTTCTGTTCAAAAATGCTTTGCTTTGTTTGAATCAATTTTATTTCTCTTATTCTCAAGGAGAATCTTTTCGGAAGCTGCAGCTATGATGATGCAGAGGGAGAATCTTTTAGCCACGTGGAATTCTCCGACAAGAGCTTTAACCGGAGAGGGAAAGGAATAATAAAATATATTTGTCATTGTCAAATTAATTTCTAGATCCAGAAAAGAAAACTGTTAGTGATTTCGGGGCTGATAGAAAAACAAAGTGCTGGAAATGCTCAGTATTTCCAGCACAGTTTTTATTTCAGATTTCCAGCATCCTCAGTATTTTGATTTTGTGTTTTCGCGGGTCTGTGGATTTTTTTTTACCACAAGGGAGGGGGCTGGATGGTGTCCAAAGGGAATAGTTTGGGAATTGCTGCTCCAGAACAGTCAATGTAATCCCGTAGATTTCCCTCTCTCCATCTCTTGCTGCAACTTGTTCCCTGCACCTTCCTCCTTGTCCCTAGCTCTGTTTCTTCACATCTTTAAATCCCTATCTCTGTATCTCTCAACATCCTTTCTATCTTTGCCTCTCTCTGGAGTCTCACAAGTTTCCATTGTCACTCTCTTTCTGCGACTCTCTGTATCTTTATCTGTCTCTCTCTCAGTCCATTTCGTCTCTCACTCACTTCCAAATCCCTGAATCTTTCCATCTCTGCTCTTCCTTTCCTGCAAGATTATCTCTGCATTTCCCTCCCACCTGTCCTGGGACACCCCTCTCTATTCTGTGATCACATCTTACTTTGTATCTCTGCCGCTCCACTTCTTTCTGTCTCTGCATATTTTGATGGTATTTAGATGGGGGTCTGTCCCGGGGTGGGGGGGGTATTTAGATGGGGGTCTGTCCCGGGGTGGGTTTAGTATTTAGATGGGGGTCTGTCCCCGGGGTTAGTATTTAGATGGGGGTCTGTCCCGGGGGGGTATTTAGATGGGGGTCTGTCCCGGGGGGGGGTATTTAGATGGGGGTCTGTCCCGGGGGGGGGGTATTTAGATGGGGGTCTGTCCCGGGGGGGGGGTATTTAGATGGGGGTCTGTCCCGGAAAGGGTATTTAGATGGGGGTCTGCCCACGGGGTTAGTATTAAGATGGGGGTCTGTCCCGGAAAGGGTATTTAGATGGGGGTCTGTCCCTGGGGTTAGTATTTAGATGGGGGTCTGTCCCGGAAAGAGTATTTAGATGGGGGTCTGTCCCGGGGTGGGGTTAGTATTTAGATGGGGGTCTGTCCCCGGGGTTAGTATTTAGATGGGGGTCTGTCCCGGGGGGGTATTTAGATGGGGGTCTGTCCCGGGGGTTACTATTTAGATGGGGGTCTGTCCCGGGGGGTGTATTTAGATGGGAGTCTGTTCCGGGGGGGTATTTAGTTGGGGGTCTGTCCCCGTGGTTAGTATTTAGATGGGGTTCTGTTCCCATCAGGTATTTGTAACAGGGGTATTATAAGGGTATAATTAGATGTGGGTCGGTCCCCTGGTGGGGTATTTAGATGGCGGTCTGTTCCCGGGCATGTATTTAGATGGGGGTCTGTCCCCGGGGATGTATTTAGATGAGGGTCTGTCCCCGGGGATGTATTTAGATGGGGGTCTGTCCCCGGGGTTAGTATTTAGATGGTGGTCTGTCCCGGGGGTGTGTATTTAGATGGGGGTCTGTCCCTGGGGTTAGTATTTAGATGGGGGACTGTCCCCGGGGATGTATTTAGATGCGGGTCTGTCCCCGGGGTTAGTATTTAGATGGGGGTCTGTCCCCGGGGTTATTATTTAGATGGGGGTCTGTCCCTGGGGTTAGTATTTAGATGGGGGTCTGTCCCGGGGGGGGTAATTTAGATGGGGGTCTGTCCCCGGGGGGGTAATTTAGATGGGGGTCTGTCCCCGGGGGGGTAATTTAGATGGGGGTCTGTCCCCGGGGGGGTAATTTAGATGGGGGTCTGTCCTCGGCGGGGTATCTAGATGGGAGTCTGTTATTGGCGGGGTATTTCGATGGGAGTCTGTCCCCAGGGATGTATTTAGATGGGAGTCTGTCCCCAGGGATGTATCTAGACGGGGGTCTGTCCCCAGGGATGTATCTAGATGGGGGTCTGTCCCCAGGGATGTATTTAGATGGGGGTCTGTCCCCGGCGGGGTATCTAGATGGGAGTCTGTTATTGGCGGGGTATTTCGATGGGAGTCTGCTCCTGGGGGCGTATTTAGATGGGAGTCTGTCCCCAGGGATGTATTTAGATGGGAGTCTGTCCCCAGGGATGTATCTAGATGGGGGTCTGTACCCGGGGATGTATTTAGATGGGGGTCTGACCCTGGGGTTAGTATTTAGATGGGGGTCTGTCCCAGGGGGGTAATTTAGATGGGGGCCTGTCCCCGGGGGGGTAATTTAGATGGTGGTCTATCCCCGGGGATGTATTTAGATGGGGGTCTGTCCCCGGCGATGTATCTAGATGGGAGTCTGTTATTGGCGGGGTATTTCGATGGGAGTCTGCTCCTGGGGGGGTATTTAGATGGGAGTCTGTCCCCAGGGATGTATTTAGATGGGAGTCTGTCCCCAGGGATGTATCTAGATGGGGGTCTGTCCCCAGGGATGTATCTAGATGGTGGTCTGTTATTGACGGGGTATTTCGATGGGAGTCTGCTCCTGGGGGGGTATTTAGATGGGAGTCTGTCCCCAGGGATGTATTTAGATGGGAGTCTGTCCCCAGGGATGTATCTAGATGGGGGCCTGTCCCCAGGGATGTATCTAGTTGGGGGTCTGTCTCCAGGGATGTATCTAGATGGGGGTCTGTTATTGACGGGGTATTTCGATGGAAGTCTGTCCCTGGGGGAAGGGGATAATTAGATGGGGGTCTGTTCCTGGGGAGGGGGGGTATCTAGATGGGGCTCAGTCCTGGGGGGGTATTTAGATGGGATTCGGCCCTGGGGGGGGGGGTATTTTAGATGGGACTCTGTGCTGGGTCTGGTGATAGTGAGGGTATTAGATGGGGTTCAGTTAACAGGAGATATCAGATGGGGGTCTGCAGATGAGGATTATTTAGATTGGGTGGGGGTCTGTACAAAAGGGGAATGTTATCCGGGGTCGGGGGGGGGGGGAGAAATATTGCAGGGGATAAAATTTACATTGGGGATATAAATTGCGGTTGGACGAAATTTTGCAGGCGGGGGGGGGGGCGTGCAAATTGCAGGGGAGGGGGAAATAATTGCGGGGGGGGATATAATTGCGGGGTGGAATAATTATTGCGGGGGGGAATTATTGCGGGGGGTGGAAATAATTGCGGGGGGGAATTATTGCGGGGGGATATAATTGCGGGGGGGAAACTATTTATTTGGACAGTTTTAAAATATTTTTCTTTTTACGAGGCGCAGCTTAGACAGAACGAGGTGCGGAGCGAACTTACAGCTGAGCGGTCAATTTCAGTGTAAGTTACAAGTTCATCCCCTTTTGTTTCGGAGGACCAGGGGACTGCTGGGTAAGGGAAAACTATTTATTTGGGCAGTGGCAGAACCCGAGACACTACACGTGTAGTGTCTCCCACCCACCCTCCTCCTCTATCCAAAAAAAAGGACTCTGGTGTGTTGATAAGGTAAGCTTTTTATTTAAAGACTGAAACTAGAGCCAGGTTAATGAGGCAGCCAAGAGAACTTTTATAACCAGTGACATTTCACACAACAATTCTTCCCCAGATTTACAGTTATATTTGTCAATGATTCTTTGCCCTGCATTTGATGCTGCTGTATTTATGTATTAACTGTAATCAATCAATAAAACCTTCTTAACATTCACCAGTTTAATGTTACAAGGGTTCACAAAGCTGGGAAATGGCCATTTATCACAAATGGTATTAAAGATCTTCCACTTTTCACCTCCAGTTTCTATAAAGTTCAGCAATAAAGACCTCCACATTCTGACAAAGAGTTTTTACTGCTGCAGTAAGGTGCCACTTGTTTCCCTTTGCTTCCAGACTGTTTCTTTCCTCTGTTCTCCTGGGGGATTCAGAGGGATTTTTGTTCATTGTTTGTCCACGTTCAGGAGGTTCCAGCTCCTCTGCAGCTGCTGTCCTGGAGAAATTAATTGCATTGCATTCAAATTCTTTCCCTCATTTTGGAGACATGAGGTGAGAATGTTTACACTAGTAGAGGGGTGAAACAAATAGGCAGGGAGTTATTATGGTCTGGAATTCACTGTCTGACAGGTTTCTGAAAGCAGATTCAATATTAAATTTCAAAGGACAATTGGATCAAAATTTCAACTACTCTTAGTTAGAGTAGAGAAGATACCAACATAGAAAGAGAAGTGTGAGAGAGAGAGATTTCATAACGTAGGTGATCAAGAGCTCAACACAACTTATATTGAGAGTTTTTATTTATAAATGACTGTTTGAGTTTTATTTGATCCAGTTGTTTTATGTATACATTACCTTTAATCACTCAATATAACTTTCCAAACAGGAATGAGTTTCATGTTACAAGTGTTCACACAGTAGAAAAATAGCCATTTTACAAAAGTTGCATTGAAATTATTTTATTCAGCATCTCAAGTTTACAATAAAGTAAATTCTTCAGACTTGTGGAAACTTTCAAACTCAGCAAGGGAATCTCCCATCAGTAATGGCTCAGCATCTCCATCTGCTGGTGTCCCTGCCTCACTGCAGTAAATGTCCCTTCGTCACCATCTCCATCTGCTGGTGTCCCTGTCACACTGCAGTTACTGTCCCTCTCTCACCATCACCATCTGCTGGTATCCCTGCCTTACTGCAGTTAATGCCCCTCTCTCACCATCTCCATCTGCTGGTGTCCCTGCCTCACTGCAGTAAATGTCCCTTCGTCACCATCTCCATCTGCTGGTGTCCCTGTGTCACTTCAGTTACTGTCCCTTTCTCACCATCTCCATCTCCTGGTGTCCCTGTGTCACTTCAGTTACTGTCCCTTTCTCACCATCTCCATCTGCTGGTACCCCTGCCTCACTGCGGTTACTGCCCCCTCTCACCATCGCCAGCTGCTGGTGTCCCTGTGTCTCTTCAGTTACTGTCCCTTTCTCACCATCTCCATCTCCTGGTGTCCCTGTCTCACTGCAGTTAATGTCCCCCTCTCACCATCTACATCTGCTGGTACCCCTGCCTCACTGCGGTTACTGCCCCCTCTCACCATCGCCATCTGCTGGTATCCCTGTCTGACTGCAGTTACTGGCCCACACAACATCTCCATCTGCTGGTGTCACTGCCTCACTGCAGTTACTGCTCCCCTCTGTCCGTCTCCATCTGCTGGTGTCCCTAACTCACTGCAGCGACTGTCCCTCCTCACCATCTCCATCTGCTGGTGCCAGTGCCTCACTGCAGTTACTGCTCCCCTCTGTCCAACTCCATCTGCTGGTGTCCCTGACACACTGCAGTTACTGCCCTGCTCACGACCTCACATTCACTCCGATTTGCAGCTTTGTCCACTGGCTGCTGTTGTTGACAACAGCAACCACGAGGTGGCGCTGCACTGGCACATGCGCAAACGTATCCTATTCCCGTTCACCATCAGGGTCTGCACGTTCATTCGCTGCCAGGACTAAAGATGGCGCCGGTCAAATAATCACAGAGGCGGGTGGAGGGTGGGAGGTGGAGCTGGGGGTCTGGGGTAGGAGGAGGGGGAATGGGATTTAGTTCCAGTGTTTGAAACCCTTCAGCTCTTTCTATGATTTCACTAATTTAACAATGAGATTGAGAGGGTATTTCACCCCCTTCTTCAGCTCCTGTCTGAATTTAGTCTGGGTCACAATGTAAATACATGTGTTGGTGCAGGAACTGAGAACCTGCAGCATCTTTGCAGGAACTGAGAACCTGCAGCATCTTTGCAGGAACTGAGAATCTGCAGCATCTTTGATGTTTGTTCTGTGATAAAGAGAGGGTCAGTGTAGGAGGAATAATAATAAATATCTGTAATTCTATTAATGATAAACACAACCCGGGTCACCCAAAACAGGATAAAACTGCCGGATATACTGAAGAGTAAAATAATTGATTTCCTGCGATTCTCCATCTCTGGGTCCTTGTGATTCTCTGCATTGCTGTGGCGCCGGAATCCCCTGCGGACTTTACTGGAGAATAAAATCCGTCTGACAGTCAGAACATTGAGCAGCAAAATCAGAAAGACCGGGACACAAGGGGTTAAAATGAGGTTAAACAATTCAAATGCCCCCCATATGGGGGAAGTATAGAAGCTCAGTTTATGAACACAACCCATGGGAACATTATCAATAATGTATTGTTGTTCCTGTGTAAAGTACCAGGGGAGAGACTCTAAACAGCCCAGCACACTCACTGTTCCCACAACCACAGCCGCCCTTTTCTGGCTACAATATTTTGCTTTCAGCTTCTCACAACAAATGGCCACAAATCGATCAAAGGTGAAAGTGACTGTGAGCCAGACAGAAACAACTGTGGATGCAGAAAGCAGAACGATAGTGAGAGAACACACAGGAGTAATTCTCAGGAATGAATATGGGAAATAAATTCCAACAATCCGGTACAATATGGGATTAGTGATAACGACCAGGAGATCAGACACTGCCATTCCCACCAGTTAGACACTGATACATTTGGAGAGACCGCACTTTCCTCGGGACAGGATCACAATCGCCACCAAGTTAACTGGAAGAGAGAGAGAAAAGGAAGCAGAGAAATTACTGATCAGACCTGGAGACAAAGCAGCAGTTTGACAGGATCTGGGCTGAAATTTCCAGCTTTGTTGCTGCATCGAGCAGTGAAAACTGATTCATTGACCCTGGCAGTGCTTTGTCACAGTTAAATGTTTGAAAACACAATTATTAATAATGAATTGGGAAATTGATACAGAAAGTGAATAAAGTCAGCACCGGATCTACTGGAAGTACTGAGTGAGGATGCAGTGTCAGTGGGGGAATGAGAAGGGGTTTTACAGAGTTGGAATTCAATAGGTTAATTGGGAATTTGTCTCCAGACTGTTGGTTGGGAATGTTTGGGGAGAGCGGGATGTGCAGCTGGTTTGTTGCTCTGGGTTCAGGTAACCGACAGGGAATGTTACCAAGTGGGAAAACTGCAGCGCTGTGTTAGAGTATCAGCAAAGATCTAGAATGGCAGAGCAGGCTCGAGGGCTGAATAGTCTCCTCCTGCTCCTGTGTTCCTGTATTCCTCTCAGGTTGGACGAGGCAGCTGGAGGTGGAGCCAGGGAGAGAGATTGGGTGGGCGAGAAGGGAAAGGACATGTTGTAGCAGGAGGGGAGACTGGAGCAGATGGTTTGGGAAAGTGGATAAACTGAAGCAATGGATGAGGAGACTGAGGATTCAATACAGTGAGAGGAGAGGCTGAGATTCACAGGGAGAGACTGCAGCAGAGTGTTAGAGGAAATCTAATCTATAGATCCCAGGAATACAACTCAATTCCTACATTCAAACAATAGTCCCTGTGGTTACTGGTGTTGGAGAACAGTTCAGTGTTTATACAATATAGACAATATATTTAGTTTGTACAGGCTATTAAAGATAAATGTAAATATATTTCTGATATCAGCCTCACTCTTTATTGAATTCAGCAGTCACAGAGATTTTAAAGTGCAGTATTTAAATAATGAATTACCATCAGTGATGAACTGATTCTATTCTGTTTATTCAGTCACTAAGTAAGGAATCGGAACTTTCAGCAAAACAAAATGAGTATCTGACAGAAACCAACACAGAGGATCAAGTCCAACAGGAAAATGAACACAATCTGACAACAGACAACTTCAACTCACAGTTTCTCTCACTAATTGTTCTGGACATTCCAGCACTTTATGATAGTGAATTATTTACACAGCTGCTTCTTTCTCTTTCTCTTTACTTCTGCTTTTCCTTTCCCGTCGATTTCGTTCTCCCTGCTCCTTTTCTCCTTCCCTATCTCTCTGAAGTACTCACACCCTGTAAATTGTTACTTAATGCTACTTTTCACATATGATTTATTCCTAACATTCTGCGTCTCTGTTCTGTTCACCAGCCCCAGGTTCAATGATTCTATTCTCAGATTCAGTTTGTTCAACGGTAAAACCTCTGTGAATAATTTAATGTATCTACAGAACACTCAAGTCTCCACCTGTTCACCTACACTCTTCACTTCATCTACAATACATGGAATAAACAGGATCGAAAGCTACTTCCAGACAAACCTCACAATCATTGAAATTCCTTCTCCTGGAATTATAAAGTAATCTGTTAGAATGTGGGATTGTTTAGTTAAAAAAGCACCAACATCAGCGCTGCAGCTGATAATCTACAGATAAATGGAAAGACTCTTGATTCCAACTGATAGAGTGAAAACCAATAAAACATCACATCAATACTTTCTATTTTACAATGTAGTCCAGTGACAGTGAAGGTCCACAGTGAAGCAGAGAAGGAGAAGTGAAAGTGTCAGCAGCAAACTCAGTTCAGTAGCCAGACTTCTGAAGCAGCGTCAGACACACACAGAATGAAATAATATTTGATAACAGTGATAATCAATAAACACACTGAAATCCCAGTTAAACTGAGCCATGTTATTGTGGATGGAGGACATTGTTCTGTCCCCTTGTAACACTGAGACTGTGAGATGTCTCATTAGCAATCACTGAAAAAAATCATAAAAATATTCCAGGACCGGTTAGATCCACATCATGAAACTGTTAAAAACTCCTAATGGTCTGATTATTGATCCTCACTGAAACATCTCATTCCAATACATTCAATACACAGAATGATCCAGTAATAATGCCACATTAAATACATAATGCAATTCCTACAAGAATGAAATGTAGACAATGAGGAGATTCCATCAGTAAATTGCTGGAAAAGAACAGGCGGCTGTGTAACACACACAGAGGGAAATAATACCCAGTACAGCAGCACAGTTAACATTGATTTACACCATTAACAGCTGAGATACTGCTTACCAGGAACTCCAATTGCTGAAAGTACAGGATAGTAAATGAATATGAACTGAACGAATACTGGATATCCCATTTCTGTGAGAAGCAGAGACTTTTATTCGCCTGGAATCCACAGCTCCAGCAGGCACTCTGAGCTGATCCATTCCAATGGGTCCTGATTTATACAGGGGATAAGTCTCCACTGACACGGTTATACCCCTGATCATTGCTATTAATTACACTCACCTGAACAAACACATTACATCAGCAGCTTTGACTCTGATGTAAATAATGTGATGGATAAAACACAATCAATTCAATGTCAATGACATTTTCTGAGTAAGACCTCTCTCGGGAATAAACCTGAAATCTGTACTCATACTGGACGGATGCTACAATTATGAGAGGCATCATTTACATTTTCCATATTATTGTATTGACCTTGTTCACTCCTGGCATTTCTGTTGTAAATGTAACTGATCTGTCTGCAGTGGACACTGAATCCAGGGACAAAAGCAATCCCATTTCACTCTGTTCCTGCCTTTTCCCAGTTAAAATGTGAACTTTGAGTCTCTGATTCGGGACCATGTTCAGGGTTCCAGCCCAGAAACTACTGTGTGTGATATTACGGGACAGAAACTGTACGCATCCATTTTGGAGGCAGTTGGGTAGTGATAATATCACTGGTCACGTAATGCAGAGGCCCAACCTGATGGCCTGAGGACAGGGGTACATATCCCACCACGGCAACTATATAAAACAGAGGGAGCTCCCTTTCTATGTATAAAGTAGAGGGAGCTCTCTCTCCAGCTATAAAGTGGAGGGAACTCCCTCTCTATGTATAAAGTGGAGGGAGCTTCCTCTCTATGTATAATGTTGGGGGCGATGAAGGAAAGAGGAGAGAGGGAAACGAAAACAAATGGGGAAATGGAGAGAGAGGGACAAAGTGGAAGACAATGAGAGACAGAAGAGATAGCGAAATGAGACCTTGACGAAACCCCAGTAACAATCCCCATTGTCTGCCCAGTCCGGTATTTGTGTTTTAATGTGAGTGGTTTGGGGATGAGTGTTCGATGAGTGTTTGATATTTTTAAACAGCATTGACATTCCCAACAAAAGCAAAAGATAAGGATTCAAAAGTAACCAAAGAAATGGCTCAAAGCATTGCTGTCCATGTACAGAGGGATGGAGAGATGGAGGGAGTGAGACACAGATGGAGAGAGACACAGACAGAGTGGGACAGAGGGAGAGGGAGAGGGAGAGAGACAGAAAGGGAGGCAGGCAAATGCAGAGTGAGACAGACAGAAAGGGAGGCAGGCAGCTGCAGAGGGAGAGAGACAGGGAGAAAGCGAGTGAGAGAGATACAGAGGGAGAGAGACAGATGCAGAGGGAGAAAGGGAGAGAGAGACAGAGAGGGAGGGAGACAAACAGAGGGAGAAACAGAGACAGAGGGAGAGACAGAAAGAGAGAGAGGGAGGGCGAGATTAAAGGAAAATTTTTACATCTAATAATGTTGAAAAAGGATCAAAAAGGATAAAAAGTATAACTGGCTGTGTGCAAGAACTAATTTTGAAAGGAGAGATCAGGGGTTTTGTCTGAGTGTTTTGGGGGCAACTGTTGGATCAATGATTGATACTTTCAAACTGAAGTGACGTTTAATATTATTGAAAAAATATTATTAAACACTGACAAACTTTAGAAGCAGGTGAAATGGGATATAGTGTGTGAGGGGACCTTGACAGAATCTCAGTAACAATCCCCATTATCTGCATAGTCCTGTATTGGGGGCTGAGTGAGGGAGTTTAGGGGGCGAGTGCGAAAGTGTTTGGTATTTTCAAACTGCAGTGACGTTCCCAGCAAGGGGAAGATTTACAGGTTCAAAATTAACCAAAAAATGGATAAAAACATTTCTGTCCAAGGAGAGAGAGATGGTGTTAGAGACAGAGTCATGGAAAGAGGCAGAGATAGAGGGAGAGGGTGAGGGAGAGAGAGAGACAGATGGGAAGAAACAGACATGAGAGGGAGAGACAGAGAGAGGATGAGACAAGTTGTAACAATCATTAACAATCCTCATTATCTGCCCAGTCCTGTTTTTGGACTTTAGTGGGAGTGTTTTAGGGGTGAATGTTGGATCAGTGTTTCATATTTTCAAACTGCAGTGACATTCCCAACAAGGCTGTTAAAGTGTATAAGAGAAGGGAGGTTATGCTGGAAGTGTATAACTCATTGCTTAAGCACCATAATGAGATCTCCCAGGGCAGGGACAGTGTGAGTTTAGATACAGAATAAAGCAGTGGCTTCAGAGAAGGAGGGTGAAACGGGCAGAAAGAGTGAGGAGTTACGGGGAGGCAGGCAGATTGTAGGAGAAAATTTACATCTAACTACGTGCAAAAAAAATCATTAAAAATATAAATGGACTGCGCACTGAAAATACTGTCCGCACACAACAACTAAAGTCTCACACCATCTTAACTTGAAATTATATCGCCATTCATTCACTGTTACTGGGTCAAAATCCTGGAACTCCCTTCCGAACTGCACTGTGGGTCGCCCTACCCCACATGGACTACAGTGGTTCAAGAAGGAGGCTCAACACCACCTTCGCAAGGGCCATAAGGAATGGGTAATAAATGCTGGCCTGGCCAGTAACGCACACATCCAACAAATAAATAATGCAAATAAAAAGTTGACACCGAGTCACTTAAGGAGATATTAGACGAGACGAACAAAAAAATGGTGAAAGAGGTTGGTTTGAGGGAGCGTCTTCAAAGAGAAAAGAGAGTTAGTGAGACGGAGAGGTTTAGGAAAGGAATTCCAGAGTTAGGGTCTTGGCAACTTGAAGGCACGGCCACCAATGGTGGAACGATTCAAATTGGGGATGGTCAAGAGGCCAGAATTAGAGGATCACAGATATTGGTGGATTGTGGAGCTGGAGGAGATTGCAGAGATAGGGAGGGGTCATTTGTGGAAGGCAGTTCCCAACTTCTCCCACTCTTTGTATGTAGATGTGTTTCTGAATTTCATCTTTGAAGGGCTTTTGACTAATTTTTGATTTTTAGACAGTCCCCCCCGTCCGAGACTGTCCCCATCGAATACTCACAGGGCAGGTACGCACGGGGTTAGATACAGAGTAAAGATCCATCTACCGATGCCAGACTCGCTGTTCCTCTGTCCCTTTCTCCTCATCTCTCACCGAATGCGATGCCCTTTCTCTGCCTCTCCTTCTCCCTCTTTCCATCCTGAGAGCAAGAGGGAGAGATTGAGATAGTGTGCAGAGGGAGATAGAGAGCGTAAAGGGAGAGATAGACTTGGACAGCCTCAGAAACTCTCTGACACTCTCTGACACTCTCTGACACTCTCTGACTCTCTCTGACTCTCTCTGAGAAGAAATAGGGTTACAGAGTGTCGAAGAGAGGGGAAGAGAGGGATAGACATGGAGAGAGATTACCAGCAATAGAGTTTACCAGAGCTTTCCTCTCTGTCTGTGCCGATCACTCCTTTCCAATTTGTTACCATCTCCATCTATTTTTTCCCTCTACCCCGATGGTTCACACTCCATTCCTCTCACTCGTATGTCGGTGTCTACTGCAGTGAAGGATTACATCAAATTATTATGTTTTACATTTGCTCTTTCAATCTAACTGAACAATCTCTTCGACTGTGAACAGAGGGGCCTTGGAGTGAATGTCCACTGATTTCTGAGGGTAACAGGACAGGTGGATAAGGTGGTGAAGAAGGCTTACAGAATACTTTAAAATAAAAACAAGAAATGCTGGAACCACTCAGCAGGTCTGGCTGCATCTGTGAAAAGAGAAGCAGAGTTAACGTTTCGGGTCAGTGATCCTTCTTCGGAACTCTTTCCTTTATTGGCTGATGGAGAGAATATAAGAGCAGGGAGGTTATGCTAGACCTTTATAAAACACTAGCTAGACCACAGCTAGAGTACTGTGTACAGTTCTGGTCACCACATTACAGGAAGGATGCGATCACACTGGAGAATGTACAGAGGACATTTACAGAGGATGTTGTCAGGAAAGGAGAATTTTAACTATGAGTAAAGATTGGATAGGCTGGAATTGTTTTCTTTGGAACAAAGAAGGTTGAAGGGAAGATTTAATTGAGGTGTATAAAATAATGACGGGCCAAGATAGAGTGGATAGGAAAAACCCATTAACCTTAACAGAGGGGTCAATAACCATGGGCATGGATGACAAGATTTCCACACCAATATCATGAGGGTGTGATGGCTCAAATGGTGGAATACCTTGCTGGATGTTTACAATGGAGCGATTTCCTTCCTGATCATCAAAACTGTCCAAATGGGCCCCAACTTCATCCACATATCTCCCACTCTAACAATATTTCACTCTACATACCTATGTTTCTCTGTTTGCGTACACAACAGTGAATACATTGAATAAATAGATCTTACATTGTGCCTTTCAATTGACCCCATCAATCTCTCTCTCTCCAACCTTGTCCCTCTCAACAGCACTCCCTCTATCTGCATATCTAAGCCTCTCTCCCTCTGTCTCCCTCTTAGTGTCAGAGATAGCAGGAGGGAGAGACAGACAGAGACACAGAGAACAACCCCAGCTTCTCCAATCTATCCACGTAACTGAAGTCCCTCATCTCTGGAACCATTCTTGTGAATCTTTTCTGCACCTTCTCTAATTCTTCATTCTTCCATTCTTCATTCACATTCTTCCTGAAGTACGGTGTCCAGAATTGGACAATGCTCCAGTTGAAGGCAAACCAGCGTTTTACAAAGGTCATAATTTCCTTGCTTTTGTATTCAATGTCTCTATTTATAATCTCAGGACCCCTTCTGCCGTTTAACCACTTTCTGAACCTGCCCTGCCACCTTCAGTGATTGGTGCACAAATACCCCCCAGATGTGTCTGTTCCTGCACCTCCTTTAGAATTGTGTCCTTTACTTTATGTCGTCTCTCCTCCTTTTTCCTAAACGTGGAGGCGGAAGATGCGGGCATGGTTCAGAATGAATACATTGCGACTGCCTTCACAAAAGAGGGGAAACAGACATTGTAGTCAATGAGGAGGGGTTTGAAATATTGAATGGGATAAACAGTGAGAGAGGAAATATTAAGGGGTTTAGCATCTTTGAAAGCTGATAATTCACCAGGCTCAGGCTGTTAAGAGGTGCAAGGGAGGAAATATCAGTGGCTCTGACCATCATTTTCCAATCTTCTCTGGTCATAGTCATGCATCCAGAGGACTGGAGGACTGTGTATGTTGTACTATTGATTAACAAGGGAGAAAGTAAAAGACTGAGTAATTACAGGAAACCCAGCCTAATCACAGTGGAGGGCAATTTATTGGGCACAAGGGAATGATTAATTCCAAGCTAGTACTGTGTCTCTCAGTGTCTCCATGTCTGTGTCTCTGTCACAATTTGAGCACCACCTTTACATTGGTGTGGAGTCCGTCTCTGGAATAAATGTCCCAGTGTTGTGGTAACATAAAATGGCCTCTGAGAAGCAGCCTAAAATGGCTGACTAATGTTTGTGGATTTCCACAGATATTTGAGAGAGGAGAGAGAGGAAGAGACAGACAGACAGAAAGAGAGACAAAGAGAGAGACACAGACCAAGACACAGAGAGTGATAGCAAGATATTTGTCATTGGACAGAGGAAGAGGAGGAGGCCATTTGGCCCCTCAACCCTCTTCTGTCATTCAATGAGCTCATGGCTGATGTGTGATCTAACTCCATGTACCTATCTTTGCCCCTTAATACCTTTGGTTAACAAAAATCTATCAATCTCAGATTTTAAAACTAACAAGTGTCTCAGCATCAATTGTTGTTTATGGAAGAGAGTTCCAAACTGATACCACACCTGGTGTTTTGAAGTGTTTCTTCATTTCACTCCTGAAAGGTTTTTCGTTTGCGTTTAGGTTTTTAGACTATGCCTCCAGGTTCCTGACTCCGCAGTCAGTGGGAATTGTTACGCTTTGTCCACCCTTACAGTTTCCCTTATTATCTTGAATACATTCATCAAATCACCCCATAACCTTCTAAATTCCAGGGAAAGGACATGTCGGAGCAAGAGGGGAGAATGGAGCAGATGGTTTGGGAAAGTGGATAAACTGAAGCAATTGATGAGGAGACTGAGGAGTCAACACAGTGAGAGGAGAGGCTGAGATTCACAGGGAGAGACTGCAGCAGTGTGTTAGAGGAAATCTAATCTATAGATCCCAGTAATACAACTCAATTCATACATTCAAACAATAATCCCTGTGGTTATTGGTGTTGGAGAACAGTTCAGTGTTTCTACAATATAGTCAATATATTTAGTTTGTACAGGCTAATAAATATAAATGTAAATATATTTCTGATATCAGCCTCGCTCTTTATTGAATTCAGCAGAGACAGAGATTTTAAAGTGCAGTATTTAAATAATGAATTACCATCAGTGATGAACTGATTCTATTCTGTTTATTCAGTCACTAATTAAGGAATAGGAACTTTCTACAAAACAAAATGAGGACCTGACAGAAATCAACACAGAGGATCAAGTCCAACAAGAAAATGAACACAATCTGACAACAGACAAATTCAACTCACAGTTTCTCTCACTAATTGTTCTGGACATTCCAGCACTTTATGATAGTGAATTATTTACACTGCTGCTTCTTTCTCTTTCTCTTTACTTCTGCATATCTCTTTCCCTCAGTTTCAATTCTCCCTGCTCCTTCTCTCCTTCCCTATCTCTCTGGAGTACTCACACCCTGCAAACTGTTTCTTATTGCTACTTTTCACATATGATTTATTACTAACATTCTGCACCTGTGTTCTGTTCACCAGCCCCAGGTTCAATGATTCTATTCTCAGAATCAGTTTGTTCAATGGTGAAACCTCTGTGAATAATTTAATGCATCTGCAGAACATTCAAGTCTCCACCTGTTCACCTACACTCTTCACTTCATCTACAATACATGGAATAAACAGGATCGAAAGCTACTTCCAGACAAACCTCACAATTATTGAAATTCCTTCTCCTGGAATTATAAAGTAATCTGTTAGAATGTGGGATTGTTTAATTAATAAAAAACCAACATCAGCGCTGCAGCCGATAATCGACAGATAAATGGAAAGACTCTTGATTCCAACAGATAGAGTGAAAACCAATAAAACATCACATTAATACTTTCTATTTTACAATGTAGTCCAGTGACAGTGAAGGTCCACAGTGAAGCAGAGAAGGAGAAGTGAAAGTGTCAGCAGCAAACTCAGTTCAGTAGCCAGACTTCTGAAGCAGCGTCAGACACACACAGAATGAAATAATAATTGATAACAGTGATAATCAATAAATGCATTGAAATCCCAGTTAAACTGAGCCATGTTATTGGGGAGGGAGGACATTGTTCTGTCCCCTTGTAACACTGAGACTGTGAGATGTCTCATCATCAATCACTGAAAACAATATCATAAAAATATTCCAGGACCGGTTAGATCCACATCATGAAAATGTTAAAAACTCCTGATGGTCTGATTATTGATCCTCACTGTAACATCTCATTCCAATACATTCAATACACAGAATAATCCAGTAATAATGCCACAGTTACTTAAAACAATACCATTAAATACATAATACAGTTCCTGCAAGAATGAAAGAGTAGACAAAGAGGAGATTCCATCAGTAAATTGCTGGAAAAGAACAGGCGGCTGTTTAACACACACAGAGGGAAAATATACCGAGTACAGCAGCTCAGGTAACTTCGAATTACACCATTAACAGCTGAGATACTGGCTCACCAGGAACTCCAATTGCTGCAAGTGCAGGATAATAAATGTCTTCTATCTGATAGATTACTGGATATCCCATTTCTGTGAGAAGAAGAGTCTTCTATTAGCCTGGAACCCACTGCTCCACCAGGCACTCTGAGCTGAACCATTCCAATGGGTCCTGATTTATACAGGGGAATAAGTCTCCACTGACACGGTTATACCCCTGATCATTGCTATTAGTTACACTCACCTGAACAAACACATTACATCAGCAGCTTTGACTCTGATGTAAATAATGTGGTGGATAAAACACAATCAATTCAATTTCAATGACATTTTCTGAGTAAGACCTCTCTCGGGAATAAACCTGAAATCTGTTCTCATACTGGATGGATGGCAATTAAGAGAGGCGTCATTTACATTTTCCATATTATTGCATTGATCTTGTTCACTCCTGGCATTTCTATTGTAAATGTAACTGATCTGTCTGCAGTGGACACTGAATCCAGGGACAAAAGCAATCCCGTTTCACTCTATTCCTGCCTTTTCCAGTGAAAATGTGAACTTTGAGTATCTGATTCCGGACCATGTTCAGGGTTACAGCCCAGAAACTACTGTGTGTGATATTACGGGACAGACACTGTACGCATCCATTTGGGAGGCAGCAGGGTAGTGATAATATCACTGGTCATGGAATCCAGAGGCCCAACCTGATGGCCTGGGGACAGGGGTTCAAATCCCACCACGTCAGCTATACAAAACAGAGGGAGCTCCCTTTCTGTGTATAAAGTAGAGGGATCTCCGCCTCAACGTATAAAGTGGAGGGAGCTCCCTCTTTATGAATAAAGTGGATAGAGCTCCGTCTCTATGTATAAAGTGGACGGAGCTCCCTCTCTATGTATAAAGTGGAGGGAGCTCCCTCTATATGTATAAAGTGGAGGGAGCTCCCTCTCTATGTATAAAGTGGAGGGAGCTCCCTCTATATGGATAAAGTGTAGGTAGCTCCCTCTCTATGTATAAAGTTGAGTGAGCTCCCTCTCTTTGTATAAAGTGGAGGGTGTTCCCGCTTTATGCATAAAGTGGAGTGAGCTCCCTCTCTATGTATAAAGTGGAGCGAGCGCCATCTCTTTGTACAAAGTGGACGGAGCTCCCTCTGTATACAAAGTGGACGGAGCTCCCTCTCTATGTACAAAGTGGAGGGAGCTCCCTCTCTATGTATAAAGTGGAGGGAGCTCCGTCTCTATGTATAAAGTGGAGGGAGCTCCCTCTCTATGTATAAAGTGGACGGAGCTCCCTCTGTATGTACAAAGTGGACGGAGCTCCCTCTCGATGTACAAAGTGGATGGAGCTCCCTCTCTATGTATCAAGTGGACGGAGCTCCCTCTGTATGTACAAAGTGGACGGAGATCCCTCTCGATGTACAAAGTGGGTGGAGCTCCCTCTCTATGTATAAAGTGGAGGGAGCTCCCTCTCTATGTATCATGTGGATGGAGCTCCCTCTCTATGTATAAAGTGGACGGAGCTCCCTCTCTATGTATAAAGAGGAGGGAGCTCCCTCTCTATGTATAAAGTGGATGGAGCTCCCTCTCAACTTATAAAGGGGGCGGAACTCCCACTCTCTGTATAAAGAGCAGGGAGCTCCCTCTCCATGTTTAAAGTGGAGGGGGCTTCCTCTCTATGTATAAAGAGGAGGGAGCTCCCTCTCTATGTATAAAGTGGAGGGAGCTCCCTCTCTATGTATAAAGTTGATGGAGCTCCCTCTCGATGTATAAAGTGGAGGGAGCGCCCTCTCGATGCATAAAGAGGAGGGAGCTCCCTCTCTATGTATAAAGAGGAGGGAGCTCCCTCTCTATATATAAAGTGGAGGGAGCTCCCTCTCTATATATAAAGTGGAGGGAGCTCCCTCTCTATGTATAAAGTGGAGGGAGCTCCCTCTCGATGTATAAAGTGGAGTGAGCGCCTCTCTATGTACAAAGTGGACGGAGCTCCCACTCTATGTACCAAGTGGAGGGAGCTCCCTCTCTATGTATAAAGTGGACGGAGCTCCCTCTCGATGTATAAAGTGGAGGGTGCTTCCTCTCTATGTATAAAGTGGAGGGAGCTCCCTCTCTATATATAAAGTGGACGGAGCTCCCTCTCCATGTGTAAAGTGGAGGGAGATCCCTCTCGACATACAAAGTGGATGGAGCTCCCTTTCTATGTATAAAGTGGAGTGAGCTGCCTCTCTATGTACAAAGTGGACAGAGCTCCCTCTCTATGTATAAAGTGAAGGGAGCTCCCTCTCTATGTACAAAGTGGACGGAGCTCCCTCTCCATGTGTAAAGTGGAGGGAGATCCCTCTCGACATACAAAGTGGATGGAGCTCCCTTTCTATGTATAAAGTGGAGTGAGCTGCCTCTCTATGTACAAAGTGGACAGAGCTCCCTCTCTATGTATAAAGTGAAGGGAGCTCCCTCTCGATGTATAATGTGGAGTGAGCGCCCTCGCTTTGTACAAAGTGGAGGGAGCTCCCTCACTATGTAAAAAGTGGACGGAGCTCCCTCTCCATGTATAAAGTGGACGGAGCTCCTTCTCCATGTATAAAGTGGATGGAGCTCCCTCTCTATGTACAAAGTGGAGGGAGCTCCCTCTCGATATATAAAGTGGAGTGAGCGCCCTCGCTATGTACAAAGTGGAGGCAAGTCCCTCTCTGTGTATAAAGTGGAGGGAGCTCCCTCTCTAAGTATAAAGAGGAGGGAGCTCCCTCTCTATGTATAAAGTGGACGGAGCTCCCTCTCTATGTACAAAGTGGAGAGATCTCCCTCTCTATGTATGAAGTGGAGGGAGCTCCCTCTGTATGTATAAAGTGGACGGAGCTCCCTCTCCATGTTTAAAGTGGAGGGAGCTCCCTCTCTTTGCATAAAGTGGAGGGAGCTCCCTCTCTATGTCTGAAGTGGATGGAGCTCCGTCTCTATGTACAAAGTGGAGGGAGCTCGCTCTCGACGTATCCAGTGGAGGGAGCTCCCTCTCTATGTATAAAGTGGAGGGAGCTCCCTCTCTATGTACAAAGTGGACGGAGCTACCTCTCTATGTATAAAGTGAACGGAGCTCCCTCTGTATGTATAAATTGGAAGGAGCTCCCTCTCTATGTATAAAATGGACGGAGCTCCCTCTCTATGTATAAAGTGTATGGAGCTCCCTCTGCATGTAGAAAGTGGAGTGAGCTCCCTCACTATGTATAAAGAGGACGGAGCTCCCTCTCCATGTATAAAGTGGAGGGCGCTCCCTCTCGATGTATAAAGTGGAGTGAGCGCCCTCTCTATGTATAAAGTGGAGGGAGATCCCTCTCTATGTATAAAGAGGAGGGAGCTCCCTCTCTATGTATAAAGTGGACGGAGCTCCCTCTCTATGTATAAAGTGGAGGGAGATCCCTCTCTATGTATAAAGTGCAGGGAGCTCCCTCTCTATGTATAAAGAGGACGGAGCTCCCTCTCTGTGTATAAAGTGGAGGGAGCTCCCTCTCGACAAACAAAGTGGATGGAGCTCCCTCTCTATGTATAAAGTGGAGATATCTCCCTCTCTATGTATGAATTAGAGGGAGCTCCCTCTGTATGTATAAAGTGAACGGAGCTCCCTCTCCATGCTTAAAGTGGAGGGAGCTCCCTCTCTTTGTATAAAGTGGATGGAGCTCCGTCTCTATGTACAAAGTGGAGGGAGCTCGCTCTCTACGTATCCAGTGGAGGGAGCTCCCTCTCTATGTATAAAGTGGAGGGAGCTCCCTCTCTATGTACAAAGTGGACGGAGCTCCCTCTCTATGTATAAAGTGAACGGAGCTCCCTCTCTATGTATAAAATGGACGGAGCTCCCTCTCTGTGTATAAAGTGGAGTGAGCGCGCTCACTACGTATCCAGTGGAGGGAGCTCCCTCTCTATGTATAAAGTGGAGTGAGCGCCCTCTCTATGTCCAAAGTGTATGGAGCTCCCTCTGTATGTATAAATTGGAGGGAGCTCCCTCTCTATGTATAAAATGGACGGAGCTCCCTCTCTGTGTATAAAGTGGAGTGAGCGCCATTTCTATGTCCAAAGTGCATTGAGCTCCCTCTGTATGTATAAAGTGGAGTGAGCTCTCTCTCTATGTATAAAGAGGACGCAGGTCCCTCTCCATGGATAAAGTGGAGGGAGCGCCCTCGCTATGTGCAAAGTGGAGGGAGCTCCCTCACTATGTACAAAGTGGACGGAGCTCCCTCTCCATGTATAAAGTGGACGGAGCTCCTTCTCCATGTATAAAGTGGAGTGAGCGCCCTCGCTATGTACAAAGTGGAGGGAGATCCCTCTCTGTGTATCAAGTGGAGGGAGCTCCCTCTCTAAGTATAAAGAGGAGGGAGCTCCCTCTCTATGTATAAAGTGGACGCAGCTCCCTCTCTATGTACAAAGTGGAGGGAGATCCCTCTCTATGTATAAAGTGCAGGGAGCTCCCTCTCTATGCATCAAGTGGACGGAGCTCCCTCTCTGTGTATAAAGTGGAGGGAGCTCCCTCTCGACATACAAAGTGGATGGAGCTCCCTCTCTATGTATAAAGTGGAGGGAGCTCCTTCTCTTTGCATAAAGTGGAGGGAGCTCCCTCTCTATGTCTGAAGTGGAGGGAGCTCCATCTGTATGTATAAAGTGGACGGAGCTCCCTCTCCATGTTTAAAGTGCAGGGAGCTCCCTCTCTATGCATCAAGTGGACGGAGCTCCCTCTCTGTGTATAAAGTGGAGGGAGCTCCCTCTCGACATACAAAGTGGATGGAGCTCCCTCTCTATGTATAAAGTGGTGGGAGCTCCCTCTGTATGTTTAAAGTGGACGGAGCTCCCTCTCGATGTATAAAGTGGAGGGAACTCCCTCTCTATGTATAAAGTGGAGGGAGCTCCGTCTCTAGGCAAAAAGTGGACGGAGCTCCCTCTCGATGTGTAAAGTGGACGGAGCTCACTCTCGATGTATAAAGTGGAGGGAGCTCCCTCTCTATGTATAAAGTGGACGGAGCTCCCTCTCTATGTATAAAGTGGAGGGAGCTCGCTCTCTATGTATAAGGTGGACGGAGCTCCCTCCCTATGTATAAACTGGACGGGCTCCCTCTCGATGTATAAAGTGGAGGTAGCTCCCTCTTTATGTACAAATTTGATGGAGCTCCCTCTCTATGTATAAAGAGGAAGGAGCTCCCTCTCTATGTACAAAGTGGACGGAGCTACCTCTCTATGTATCAAGAGGAGCGAGCTCCCTCTTTATGCAAAAAGAGGAGGGAGATCCCTCTCTATGTACAAAATGGATGGAGCTCCCTCTCTATGTATGAAGAGGAGGAAGCTCCCTCTCTGGGTGCAAAGTGGGTGGAGTTCCCTCTCTATGTATAAAGTGGAGGGAGCTCCCTCTCTATGTGTAAAGAGGACGGAGATCCCTCTCTATGTATAAAGTGGAGCGAGCTGCCTCTCTATGTATAAAGTGGAGGTAGCTCCCTCTCTATGTATAAAGTGGATGGAGCTCCCTCTCTATGTATAAAGAGGAGGGAGCTCCCTCTCTATGTATAAAGTGGAGGGAGCACCCTCTCTATGTGTAAAGAGGACGGAGATCCCTCTCTATGTATAAAGTGGAGCGAGCTGCTTCTCTATGTATAAAGTGGAGGTAGCTGCCTCTCTATGTATAAAGTGGATGGAGCTCCCTCTCTATGTATAAAGAGGAGGGAGCTCCCTCTCTATGGATAAAGTGGAGGGAGCTCCCTCTCTATGTATAAAGTGGAGGGAGATCCCTCTCTCTGTATAAAGTGGAGGGAGCTCCCTCTCTATGTATAAAGTGGACGGAGCTCCCTCTCTAAGTATAAAGTGGAGCGAGCTCCCTCTCTATTTATAAAGTGGCCGGAGCTCCCTCTCTATGTATAAAGTGGAGGGATCTCGCTCTCTATGTATAAAGTGGAGGGAGCTCCCTCTGCATGTCTAAAGTGGACGGAGCTCCCTCTCTATGTATAAAGTGGAGGGAGCTCCCTCTCTATGTATAAAGTGGATGGAGCTCCCGCTCTATGTACAAAGTGGAGGGAGCTCGCTATCTACGTATCCAGTGGAGGGAGCTCCCTCTCTATGTATAAATTGGACGGAGCTCCTTCTCTATGTATAAAGTGGAGGGAGATCCCTCTCTATGTATAAAGTGGAGGGAGCTCCCTCTCTATGTATAAAGTGTACGGAGATCCCTCTGTATGTATAAAGTGGAGGGAGCTCCCTCTCGATGTATAAAGTGGAGGGATCTCGCTCTCTAAGTATCTGGTCCACGGAGCTGTCTCTCTATGTATAAAATGGACGGAGCTCCCTCTCTATGTCCAAAGTGGAGGGAGCTCGCTCTCTATGTATAAAGTGGATGGAGCTCCCTCTCGATGTATAAACTGGACGGAGCTCCCTCTCTATGTATAAAGTGGACGGAGCTCCCTCTCTATGCATCAAGTGGAGGGAGCTCCCTCTCAAAGTATAATGTGTGCGGAGCTCCCTCTCTTTGTATAAAATGGACGGAGCTCCATCTGTATGTATAACGTGGAGGGAGCTCCCTCGCTATGAATAAAGTGGAGGGAACTCAATCTCTATGTACAAAGTGGACGGAGCTCCCTCACTGGGTAAAAAGAGGAGGGAGCTCCCTCTCTGTGCACAAAGTGGATGGAGCTCCCTCTCTATGTATAAACTGGACGGAGCTCCCTCTCTATGTATAAAAAGGGGCAGCAACCTCTTGATTTAAAAAGTGGAGGGAGCTCCCACTCTCTGTATAAAGTGGACGGAGCTCCCTCTCTGCAAAAAGTGGATGGAGCTCCGTCTCTACGTGTAAAGTTGTGGGAGCTCGCTCGCTATGTATAAAGTGGTGGGAGCTCCCTCTCTATCTATAAAGTGGAGGGAGCTCCCTCTGTATGTATAAATTGGACGGAGATCCCTCTCTATGTATAAAGTGGAGGGAGCTCCCTCTCTCTGTATAAAGTGGACGTCGCTCCCTCTCTATGTATCAAGTGGAGGGAGCTCCCTCTCTCAGTATAAAATTGGCGGAGCTCCCTCGCTATGTTTAAAGTGGACGGAGCTCCCTCTCTATGTATAAAGTGGAGGGAGATCCCTCTCTATGTATAAAGTGGAGGGAGCTCCCTCTCTATGTATAAAGTGGACGGAGCTCCCTCTCTAAGTATAAAGTGGAGCGAGCTCCCTCTCAATTTATAAAGTGGCGGGAGCTCCCTCTCTATGTATAAAATGGAGGGATCTCCCTCTCTATGTATAAAGTGGAGAGAACTCCCTCTGCATGTCGAAAGTGGATGGAGCTCCCTCTCTATGTATAAAGTGGAGGGAGCTCCCTCTCTATGTATAAAGTGGATGGAGCTCCCGCTCTATGTACAAAGTGGAGGGAGCTCGCTCTCTACGTATCCAGTGGAGGGAGCTCCCTCTCTATGTAGAAAGTGGACGGAGCTCCCTCACTAAGTATAAAGTGGATGGAGCTCCATCTCTATGTATAAAGTGGAGGGAGCTCCCTCTCTATGCATAAAGTGGAGGGAGCTCCCTCTCTATGTATAAAGTGGCGGGAGCTCCCTCTCTATGTACATAGTGGAGGGAGCTCCCTCTCTATGTATAAAGTGGACGGAGCTCCCTCTGTATGTATAAAGTGGAGGGAGCTCCCTCTGCATGTCTAAAGTGGACGGAACTCCCTCTCTATGTACAAAGTGGAGGGAGCTCCCTCTCTATGTATAAAGTGGATGGAGCTCCCGCTCTATGTACAAAGTGGAGGGAGCTCGCTCTCTACGTATCCAGTGGAGGGAGCTCTCTCTCTATGTATAAAGCGGACGGAGCTCCTTCTCTATGTATAAAGTGGAGGGAGATCCCTCTCTATGTATAAAGTGGAGGGAGCTCCCTCTCTATGTATAAAGTGGGCGGAGCTCCCTCACTAAGTATAAAGTGGATGGAGCTCCCTCTCTATGTATAAAGTGGAGCGAGCTCCCTCTCTATGTAAGCAGTGGACGGAGCTCCCTCTCTAAGTATAAAGTGGAGGGAGCTCCCTCTCTATGTACAAAGTGGAGGGAGCTCCCTCTCTATGTATAAAGTGGACGGAGCTCCCTCTGTATGTATAAAGTGGACGGAGCTCCCTCACTAAGTATAAAGTGGATGGAGCTCCCTCTCTATGTATAAAGTGGAGCGAGCTCCCTCTCTATGTAAAAAGTGGACGGAGCTCCCTCTCTAAGTATAAAGTGGAGGGAGCTCCCTCTCTATGTACAAAGTGGAGGGAGCTCCCTCTCTTTGTATAAAGTGGACGGAGCTCCCTCTGTATGTATAATGTGGAGGGAACTCCCTCTCTATGTATAAAGTGGAGGGAGCTCCCTCTCTATGCATAAAGTGGACGGAGCTCCCTCTCGATGTGTAAAGTGGACGGAGCTCCCTCTCGATGTATAAAGTGGTGGGATCTCCCTCTCCATGGATAAAGTGGACGGAGCTCCCTCTGTATGTATAATGTGGAGGGAACTCCCTCTCTATGTATAAAGTGGAGGGAGCTCCCTCTCTATGCATAAAGTGGACGGAGCTCCCTCACGATGTGTAAAGTGGACGGAGCTACCTCTGTATGTTTAAAGTGGAGGGATCTCCCTCTCCATGTATAAAGTGCACGTAGCTCCCTCTGCATGTATAAAGTGGAGGGAGCTCCCTCTCTATGTATAAAGTGGAGTGAGCGCCCTCTCTATGTACAAATTGTATGGAGCTCCCTCTGTATGTATCAAGTGGAGTGAGCTCCCTCTCTCTGTATAAAGAGGACGGAGCTCCCTCTCCATGTATAAAGTTGAGGGAGCTCCCTCTCGATGTATAAAGTGGAGTGAGCACCCTCGCCATGTGCAAAGTAGAGGGAGCTCCCTCTCTATGTATATAGTGGAGGGAGATCCCTCTCCATGGATAAAGTGGAGGGAGCTCCCTCTCTATGTGTAAAGTGGACGGAGCTCCCTCTCTATGTATAAAGTGGAGGGAGATCCCTCTCTATGTATAAAGTGGAGGGAGCTCCCTCTCTATGTATAAAGTGGACGGAGCTCCCTCTGTAAGTATAATGTCGAGGGAGCTCCCTCTCTATGTATAAAGTGGCGGGAGCTCCCTCTCTATGCATAAAGTGGAGGGATCTCCCTCTCTATGTATAAAGTGGAGGGAGCTCCCTCTGCATGTGTAAAGTGGACGGAACTCCCTCTCTATGTATACAGTCGAGGGAGCTCACTCTCTATGTATAAAGTGGATGGAGCTCCCGCTCTATGTACAAAGTGGAGGGAGCTCGCTCTCTACGTATCCAGTGGAGCGAGCTCCCTCATCTATGGAGAAAGTGGAGGGAGCTCCCCCTTAATGTACAAAGTGGACGGAGCTCCCTCTCAATGTATAAAGTGGACGGAGCTCCCTCTGCATGAATAAAGTGGAGAGAGCTCCCTCTCTATGTATAATGTGGAGGGAGCTCCCTCTCTATGTATAAAGTGGAGGGAGCTCCCTCGGTATGTATAAAGAGGACGGAGCTCGCTTTCTATGTATAAAGTGGAGGGAGCTCGCGCTCTATGTATAAAGAGGAGGGAGCACCCTCTCAATGTATAAAGTGGAGGGAGCTCCCTCTGTATGTATAAAGTGGATGGAGCTCCCTCTCGATGTATAAAGTGGAGGGAACTCCCTCTCTATGTATAAAGTGGAGGGAGCGCCCTCTCTATGCATAAAGTGGACGGAGCTCCCTCTCGATGTATCAAGAGGACGGAGCTCCCTCTGTATGTATAAAGTGGAGGGAGCTCCCTCTCTGTGTACAAATTGGACGGAGATCCCTCTCTATGTACAAAGTGGAGAGAGCTCGCTCTCCATGGATAAAATGCACGGAGCTGCCTCTCGATGCAAAAAAGTGGACGGAGCTCCCTCTCGATGTATAAAGTGGAGGGAGCTCCCTCTCTATGCATAAAGTGGACGGAGCTCCCTCTCTATGGACAAAGTGGAGGGAGCTCGCTCTCTACATATCCAGTGGACGGAGCTTCCTCTCTATGCACAAAGTTGACCGAGCTCCCTCTCTAAGTATAAAGTGGACGGAGCTTCCTCTCAATGTATAAAGTGGAGGGAGCTCCCTCTCTATGTATAAAGTGGACGGAGCTCCCTCTTTATGTATAAAATGGACGGAGCTCCCTCTCTATGTATAAAGTGGAGGGAGCTCCCTCTGTATGTATAAAGTGGAGGTAGCTCCCTCTCTATGCATAAATTGGACGGTGCTCCTCTCTCTATGTATAAAGTGGATGGAGCTCCTTTTCTATGTATAAAGTGGAGGGAGATCCCTCTCTATTTATAAAGAGGATGGAGCTCCATCTCTATGCATAAAGTGGAGGAAGCTCCCTCTCAATGTTTAAAGTGGAGGGATCTCCGTCTGTAAGTTTCAGGTGGACGGAGCTCCCTCTCTATGTATAAAGTGGACGGAGCTCCCTCTCTATGTACAAAGTGGAGGGAGCTCGCTCTCTATGTATAAGGTGGACGGAGCTCCCTCTCTATGTATAAACTGGACGGGCTCCCTCTCGATGTATAAAGTGGAGGTAGCTCCCTCTTTATGTACAAATTTGATGGAGCTCCCTCTCTATGTATAAAGAGGAAGGAGCTCCCTCTCTATGTACAAAGTGGACGGAGCTACCTCTCTATGTATCAAGAGGAGCGAGCTCCCACTTTATGCAAAAAGAGGAGGGAGATCCCTCTCTATGTACAAAATGGATGGAGCTCCCTCTCTATGTATGAAGAGGAGGAAGCTCCCTCTCTGGGTACAAAGTGGGTGGAGTTTCCTCTCTATGTATAAAGTGGCGGGAGCTCCCTCTCTATGTGTAAAGAGGACGGAGATCCCTCTCTATGTATAAAGTGGAGCGAGCTGCCTCTCTATGTATAAAGTGGAGGTAGCTCCCTCTCTATGTATAAAGTGGATGGAGCTCCCTCTCTATGTATAAAGAGGAGGGAGCTCCCTCTCTATGTATAAAGTGGAGGGAGCTCCCTCTCTATGTATAAAGTGGAGGGATCTCCCTCTCTATGTATAAAGTGGAGGGAGCCATCTCTGTATGTTTAAAGTGGAGGGAGCTCCCTCTATATGTATAAAGTTGAGGGCGCTCCCTCTCTATGTATAAAGTGGATGGAGCTCCCTCTCTATGTACAAAGTGGAGGGAGCTCACTCTCCAAGGATCCAGTGGAGGGAGCTCCCGCTCTCTGTAGAAAGTGGAGGGAGCTCCCTCTCTATGTCCAAAGTGGACGGAGCTCACTCTCGATGTATAAAGTGGACGTGGCTCCCTCTGTATTTATAAAGTGGAGGGAGCTCCCTCTCTCTGTATAAAGTGGACGGAGCTCCCTCTCTGTGTACAAAGTGGAGGGAGCTCCTTCTCTATTTATAAACTGGACGGAGCGCCCTCTCTATGTATAAAGTGGAGGGAGCCACCTCTCGATGGATAAAGTGGAGGGAGCTCCCTCTCTATGTATAAAGTGGACGGAGCTCCCTCTCTATGTATAAACTGGAGGGAGCTCCCTCTCCATGTACAAAGTGGACGGAGCTCCCTCTCTATGTATAAAGTGGAGGGAGCTCCCTCTCTATGTATAAAGTGGATTGAGCTCCCTTAGTATGTATAAGGAGGAGGGAGCTCCCTCTCTATGTATAAAGTGGACGGACCTCCCTCTCTATTTATAATCTGGACGGAGCGCCCTCTCTATGTGTAAAGTGGAGGGAGTTCCCTCTCGATGTATCAAGAGGACGGAGCTCCCTCTGTTTGTATAAAGTGGAGGGAGCTCCCTCTCTGTGTATAAATTGGACGGAGATCCCTCTCTATGTACAAAGTGGAGAGAGCTCGCTCTCCATGGATAAAATGCACGGAGCTGCCTCTCGATGCAAAAAAGTGGACGGAGCTCCCTCTCGATGTATAAAGTGGAGGGAGCTCACTCTCTATGTATAAAGTGGAGGGAGCTCCCTCTTTATGTATAAAGTGGAGGGAGCTCCCTCTCTATGCATAAAGTGGACGGAGCTCCCTCTCTATGGACAAAGTAGAGGGAGCTCGCTCTCTACATATCCAGTGGACGGAGCTTCCTCTCTATGCACAAAGTTGACCGAGTTCCCTCTCTAAGTATAAAGTGGACGGAGCTTCCTCTCAATGTATAAAGTGGAGGGAGCTCCCTCTCTATGTATAAAGTGGACGGAGCTCCCTCTTTATGTATAAAATGGACGGAGCTCCCTCTCTATGTATAAAGTGGAGGGAGCTCCCTCTGTATGCATAAAGTGGAGGGAGCTCCCTCTCTATGCATAAATTGGACGGTGCTCCTCTCTCTATGAATAAAGTGGATGGAGCTCCCTCTCTATGTATAAAGTGGAGGGAGATCCCTCTCTGTTTATAAAGAGGATGGAGCTCCATCTCTATGCATAAAGTGGAGGGAGCTCCCTCTCAATGTTTAAAGTGGAGGGATCTCCGTCTGTAAGTTTCAGGTGGACGGAGCTCCCTCTCTATGTATAAAGTGGACGGAGCTCCCTCTCTATGTACAAAGTGGAGGGAGCTCGCTCTCTATGTATAAGGTGGACGGAGCTCCCTCCCTATGTATAAACTGGACGGGCTCCCTCTGTATGTATAAAGTGGAGGGAGCTCCCTCTCTATGCATAAATTGGATGGTGCTCCTCTCTCTATGTATAACGTGGATGGAGCTCCCTCTCTATGTATAAAGTGGAGGGAGATCCCTCTCTATTTATAAAGAGGATGGAGCTCCATCTCTATGCATAAAGTGGAGGGAGCTCCCTCTCTATTTATAAACTGGACGGAGCGCCCTCTCTATGTATAAAGTGGAGGGAGCTCCCTCTCGATGGATAAAGTGGAGGGAGCTCCCTCTCTATGTATAAAGTGGACGGAGCTCCCTCTCTATGTATAAACTGGAGGGAGCTCCCTCTCCATGTACAAAGTGGACGGAGCTCCCTCTCGATGTATAAAGTGGAGGGAGCTCCCTCTCTATGTATAAAGTGGATGGAGCTCCCTTAGTATGTATAAGGAGGAGGGAGCTCCCTCTCTATGTATAAAGTGGACGGACCTCCCTCTCTGTGTACAAAGTGGAGGGAGCTCCCTCTCTATTTATAAACTGGACGGAGCGCCCTCTCTATGTATAAAGTGGAGGGAGCTTCCTCTCGATGGATAAAGTGGAGGGAGCTCCCTCTCTATGTATAAAGTGGACGGAGCTCCCTCTCTATGTATAAACTGGAGGGAGCTCCCTCTCCATGTACAAAGTGGACGGAGCTCCCTCTCTATGTATAAAGTGGAGGGAGCTCCCTCTCTATGTATAAAGTGGATTGAGCTCCCTTAGTATGTATAAGGAGGAGGGAGCTCCCTCTCTATGTATAAAGTGGACGGACCTCCCTCTCTATTTATAAACTGGACGGAACGCCCTCTCTATGTGTAAAGTGGAGAGAGCTCGCTCTCCATGGATAAAATGCACGGAGCCGCCTCTCGATGCAAAAAAGTGGACGGAGCTCCCTTTCGATGTATAAAGTGGAGGGAGCTCCCTCTCTATGTATAAAGTGGAGGGAGCTCCCTCTTTATGTATAAAGTGGAGGGAGCTCCCTCTCTATGCATAAAGTGGACGGAGCTCCCTCTCTATGGACAAAGTGGAGGGAGCTCGCTCTCTACATATCCAGTGGACGGAGCTTCCTCTCTATGCACAAAGTTGACCGAGCTCCCTCTCTAAGTATAAAGTGGACGGAGCTTCCTCTCAATGTATAAAGTGGAGGGAGCTCCCTCTCTATGTATAAAGTGGACGGAGCTCCCTCTTTATGTATAAAATGGACGGAGCTCCCTCTCTATGTATAAAGTGGAGGGAGCTCCCTCTGTATGCATAAAGTGGAGGGAGCTCCCTCTCTATGCATAAATTGGACGGTGCTCCTCTCTCTATGAATAAAGTGGATGGAGCTCCCTCTCTATGTATAAAGTGGAGGGAGATCCCTCTCTGTTTATAAAGAGGATGGAGCTCCATCTCTATGCATAAAGTGGAGGGAGCTCCCTCTCAATGTTTAAAGTGGAGGGATCTCCGTCTGTAAGTTTCAGGTGGACGGAGCTCCCTCTCTATGTATAAAGTGGACGGAGCTCCCTCTCTATGTACAAAGTGGAGGGAGCTCGCTCTCTATGTATAAGGTGGACGGAGCTCCCTCCCTATGTATAAACTGGACGGGCTCCCTCTCGATGTATAAAGTGGAGGTAGCTCCCTCTTTATGTACAAATTTGATGGAGCTCCCTCTCTATGTATAAAGAGGAAGGAGCTCCCTCTCTATGTACAAAGTGGACGGAGCTACCTCTCTATGTATCAAGAGGAGCGAGCTCCCTCTTTATGCAAAAAGAGGAGGGAGATCCTTCTCTATGTACAAAATGGATGGAGCTCCCTCTCTATGTATGAAGAGGAGGAAGCTCCCTCTCTGGGTACAAAGTGGGTGGAGTTCCCTCTCTATGTATAAAGTGGAGGGAGCTCCCTCTCTATGTGTAAAGAGGACGGAGATCCCTCTCTATGTATAAAGTGGAGCGAGCTGCCTCTCTATGTATAAAGTGGAGGTAGCTCCCTCTCTATGTATAAAGTGGATGGAGCTCCCTCTCTATGTATAAAGAGGAGGGAGCTCCCTCTCTATGTATAAAGTGGAGGGAGCTCCCTCTCTATGTATAAAGTGGAGGGATCTCCCTCTCTATGTATAAAGTGGAGGGAGCCATCTCTGTATGTATAAAGTGGAGGGAGCTCCCTCTATAAGTATAAAGTTGAGGGCGCTCCCTCTCTATGTATAAAGTGGATGGAGCTCCCTCTCTATGTACAAAGTGGAGGGAGCTCGCTCTCCAAGGATCCAGTGGAGGGAGCTCCCTCTCTCTGTAGAAAGTGGAGGGAGCTCCCTCTCTATGTCCAAAGTGGACGGAGCTCACTCTCGATGTATAAAGTGGACGGAGCTCCCTCTGTATTTATAAAGTGGAGGGAGCTCCCTCTCTCTGTATAAAGTGGACGGAGCACCCTCTCTGTGTACAAAGTGGAGGGAGCTCCCTCTCTATTTATAAACTGGACGGAGCGCCCTCTCTATGTATAAAGTGGAGGGAGCTCCCTCTCGATGGATAAAGTGGAGGGAGCTCCCTCTCTATGTATAAAGTGGACGGAGCTCCCTCTCTATGTATAAACTGGAGGGAGCTCCCTCTCCATGTACAAAGTGGACGGAGCTCCCTCTCTATGTATAAAGTGGAGGGAGCTCCCTCTCTATGTATAAAGTGGATGGAGCTCCCTTAGTATGTAAAAGGAGGAGGGAGCTCCCTCTCTGTGTACAAAGTGGAGGGAGCTCTCTCTCTATTTATAAACTGGACGGAGCGCCCTCTCTATGTATAAAGTGGAGGGAGCTCCCTCTCGATGGATAAAGTGGAGGGAGCTCCCTCTCTATGTGTAAAGTGGACGGACCTCCCTCTCTATTTATAAACTGGACGGAGCGCCCTCTCTATGTGTAAAGTGGAGGGAGCTCCCTCTCGATGGATAAAGTGGAGGGAGCTCCCTCTCTATGTATAAAGTGGACGGAGCTCCCTCTCTATGTATAAAGTGGAGGGAGCTCCCTCTCTATATATAAAGTGGACGGAGCTCCCTCTCTATGTATAAAGTGGACGGAGCTCCCTCTCCATGTATAAAGTGGATGGAGCTCCCTCTCTATGTATAAAGTGGAGGGTGCTCCCTCATTTTGTATAAAGTGGAGGGAGCTCCCTCTCTATGTATAAAGTGGAGGGATCTCCCTCTCTATGTATAAATTGGCGGTAGCCATCTCTGTATGTAGAAAGTGGACGGTGCTACCTCTCTATGTATAAAGTGGAGGGAGCTCCCTCTCTATGTCTAAAGTGTTGGGAGCTCCCTCTCTATGTATAAAGTGGATGGAGCTCCCTCTCTCTGTACAAAGTGGAGGGAGCTCGCTCTCTACGTATCCAGTGGAGGTTGCTTCCTCTGTATGTATAAAGTGGAGGGAGCTCCCTCTCTATGTGCAAAGTGGACGGAGCTCCCTCTCTATGTATAAAGTGGACAGTGCTCCCTCTCTATGTACAAAGTGGAGGGAGCTCGCTCTCGATGCATAAACTGGACGGAGCTCCCTCTCTATGTATAAAGTGGAGGGAGTTCCCTCTCGATGTACAAAGTGGAGGGTACTCCCTCTCTATGTACAAAGTGGACGGAGCTCCCTCTCTAAGTATAAAGTGGACGGAGCTCCCTCTGTATGTCTAAAGTGGAGGGAGCTCCCTCTCTATGTATTAAGTGGACGGAGCTCGCTCTCTACGTACAAAGTGGAGGGAGCTCCCTCTCTATGTATAAAGTGGAGGGAGCTCCCTCTCTATGTACAAAATGGACGGAGCTCCCTCTCTATGTATAAAGTGGATGGAGCTCCCTCTGTATGTATAAAGTGGAGGGACTTCCCTCTCTATGTATAAAGTGGACGGAGCTCCCTCTCTCTGTACAAAGTGGAGGGAAATCGCTCTCTATGTATAAACTGGACGCAGCTCCCTCTCTATGTATAAAGTGGAGGGAGCTCCCTCTCTATGTACAAAGTGGACGGAGCTCCCTCGGCATGTATAAAGTGGAGGGAGCTCCCTCTCTGTGTATAAATTGGATGGAGCTCGCTCTCCATGTATAAACTGGACGGAGCGCCCTCTCTATGTCTTAAGTGGACGGAGCACCCTCTATATGTATAAACTGGACGGAGCTCCCTCTCTATGTATAGAGTGGACGGAGCTCCCTCTGTATGTATAAAGTCGAGGGAGCTCCCTCTCTATGTATAAAGTGTACGGAGATCCCTCTGTATATATAAAGTGGAGGGAGCTCCCTCTCGATGTATAAAGTGGAGGGATCTCGCTCTCTAAGTATCTGTTCCACGGAGCTCTCTCTCTATGTATAAAATGGCGGAGCTCCCTCTCTATGTACAAAGTGGAGGGAGCTCGCTCTCTATGTGTAAAGTGGACGGAGCTCCCTCTCGATGTATAAACTGGACGGAGCTCCCTCTCTATGTACAAAGTGGAGGGAGCTCGCTCTCTATGTGTAAAGTGGACGGAGCTCCCTCTCGATGTATAAACTGGACGGAGCTCCCTCTCTATGCATCAAGTGGAGGGAGCTCCCTCTCAAAGTATAAAGTGGGCGGAGTTCCATCTCTTTGTATAAACTGGACGGAGCTCCCTCTCTATGTTTAAAGTGGACGGAGCTCCCTCTCCATGTGTAAAGTGGAAGGAGCTCCCTCTCCATTTATAAAGTTGGTGGCGATGAAGGAAAGAGGAGAAGAGGGAAACGAAAACAAATGGGGAAATGGAGAGAAAGAGGACAAAGTGGAAGGCAGTGAGAGACAGAAGAGAAATCGAAATGAGATCTTGACGGAACCCCAGTAACAATCACCATTGTCTGCCCCGTCGGTATTTGTGGTTTAATGTGAGTGTTTTAAGGATACGTGTTAGATGAGTGTTTGATATTTTCAAACTGCATTGATATTCCCAACAAAAGCAAGAGTTAAAGATTCAAAATTCACCAAAATATGGCTCAAAGCATTGCTGTCCATGTCCAGAGGGACGGAGAGATGGAGGGTGTGAGACACAGACGGAGAGAGACACTGACAGAGTGGGACAGATACAGAGGGAGAGAGAGAGACAGAGAACAAAGAACAAAGAACAAAGAAAATTACCGCACAGGAACAGGCCCTTCGGCCCTCCAAGCCTACGCCGATCCAAATCCTCTATCCAAACATGTCACCTATTTTCTAAGGGTCTGTATCTCTTCACTTCCTGCCCATTCATGTATCTGTCTAGATACTTCTTAAAAGACGCCATCGTGCCCGCGTCTACCACCTCCGCTGGTAATGCGTTCCATGCACCCACCACCCTCTGCGTAAAGAACTTTCCACGCATATCCCCCCTAAACTTTTCCCCTTTCACTTTGAACTCGTGTCCCCTTGTAATTGAATCCCCCACTCTGGGAAAAAGCTTCTTGCTATCCACCCTGTCTATCCCTCTCATGATTTTGTACACCTCAATCAGGTCCCCCCTCAACCTCCGTCTTTCTAATGAAAATAATCCTAATCTACTCAACCTCTCTTCATAGCCCGCGCCCTCCATACCAGGCAACATCCTGGTGAACCTCCTCTGCACCCTCTCCAAAGCATCCACATCCTTTTGGCAATGTGGCGACCAGAACTGCACGCAGTATTCCAAATGCGGCCGAACCAAAGTCCTATACAACTGTAATATGACCTGCCAACTCTTGTACTCAATACCTCGTCCGATGAAGGAAAGCATGCCGTATGCCTTCTTGACCACTCTATTTACCTGCGTTGCCACCTTCAGGGAACAATGGACCTGAACACCCAAATCTCTCTGGACATCAATTTTCCCCAGGACTTTTCCATTTACTGTATAGTTCACTCTTGAATTGGATCTTCCAAAATGCATCACCTCGCATTTGCCCTGATTGAACTCCATCTGCCATTTCTCTGCCCAACTCTCCAGTCTATCTATATTCTGCTGTATTCTCTGACAGTCCCCTTCATTATCTGCTACTCCACCAATCTTAGTGTCGTCAGCAAACTTGCTAATCAGACCACCTATACTTTCCTCCAAATCATTTATGTATATCACAAACAACAGTGGTCCCAGCACGGATCCCTGTGGAACACCACTGGTCACACGTCTCCATTTTGAGAAACTCCCTTCCACTGCTACTCTCTGTCTCCTGTTGCCCAGCCTTTTCTTTATCCATCTAGCTAGTACACCCTGGACCCGATGCGCCTTCACTTTCTCCATCAGCCTACCATGGGGAACCTTATCAAACGCCTTACTGAAGTCCATGTATATGACATCTACAGCCCTTCCCTCATCAATCAACTTTGTCACTTCCTCAAAGAATTCTATTAAGTTGGTAAGACATGACCTTCCCTGCACAAAACCATGTTGCCTATCACTGATAAGCCCATTTTCTTCCAGATGGGAATAGATCCTATCCCTCAGTATCTTCTCCAGCAGCTTCCCCACCACTGACGTCAGACTCACCGGTCTATAATTACCTGGATTTTCCCTGCTACCCTTCTTAAGCAAGGGGACAAAATTAGCAATTCTCCAGTCCTCCGGGACCTCACCCGTGTTTAAGGATGTTGCAAAGATACCTGTTAAGGCCCCAACTATTTCCTCTCTCGCTTCCCACAGTAACCTGGGATAGATACCATCCGGACCTGGGGATTTGTCCACCTTAATGCCTTTTAGAATACCCAACACTTCCTCCCTCCTTATGCCGACTTTACCCGGAGTAATCAAACATCTGTCCCTAACCTCAATATCCGTCATGTCCCTCTCCTCGGTGAATACCGATGCAAAGTACTCATTTTGAATTTCACCCATTTTCACTGACTCCACGCATAACTTTCCTCCTTTGCCCTTGAGTGGGCCAATCCTTTCTCTATTTACGCTCTTGCTCCTTATATATGAATAAAAGGCTTTGGTATTTTCCTTAACCCTGATTGCTAAAGATATATCATGACCCCTTTTAGCCCTCTTAATTCCTCATTTCAGATTGCGCCTAGAATCCCGATATTCTTTCAAAGCTTCATCTTTCTTCAGCCGCCGAGACCTTATGTGTGCTTCCTTTTTCCTCTTAGCTAGTCTCACAATTTCACCTGACATCCATGGTTCCCTAATCTTGCCATCTCTACACCTCATTTTCACAGGAACATGTCTCTCCTGCACGCTAAAATGATAGAGAAAAAAGGAGAAACAGAGACAGAGGGAGAGAGACAGAAAGGGAGGCACGCAAATGCAGAGACAGACAGAAAGGGAGGAGACCAGATGCAGAGGGAGAAAGGGACAGAGAGAGAGAGAGAGGAAGAGAGACAAACAGAGGGAGAAACAGAGACAGAGGGAGAGACTCACAGAGAGAGAGAGGGACAGCGAGGTTACTGGAAAAACTTTACATCAAATAATGTTGAAAAAAGATAGAATTAAAAAGTAAAACTGGCTGTGTGCAAGAACTAATTCTGAAAGGAAAGTTCAGGGGTTTAGTGTGAGTGTTTTGGGGGCTAGTGTTGGATCAGTGATTGGTATTTTCAAACTGAAGTGACATTTAATATTATTGAAAAAAAATTATTAAACACTGACAATCTTTAGAAGCAGGGGAAATGGGATACAGCGTGTGAGGGAACTTTGACAGAATCTCAGTAACAATACCCATTATCTGCACAGTCCTGTATTGGGGGTTTAGTGTGAGAGTTTAGGGGGCGAGTGCTGATATTTTCAAACTGCAGTGACGTTCCCAGCAAGGGCAAGATTTACAGGTTCAAAATTAACCAAGAAATGGATAAAATCATTTCTGTCCAAGGAACGAGAGATGGTGTTCGAGTCAGAGTCATGGAAAGAGGCAGAGAAAGAGGGAGAGGGCAAGGGAGAGAGAGAGAGAGAAAGATGGGATGAAACAGACATGAGAGGGAGAGACAGAGAGAAGATGAGACATGTTGTAACAATCATTAACAATCCTCATTATCTGCCCAGTCCTGTTTTTGGAGGTTAGTGTGAGTGTTTTAGGGGTGAATGTTGGATCAGTGTTTCATATTTTCAAGCTGCAGTGAGATTCTCAACAAGGCTGTTAAAGTATTTTAGAGCAGCGAGGTTATGCTGTAACTTTATAACTCATTGCTTAAGCACCATAATGAGACCTCACAGGGCAGATACAGTCTGAGTTTGGAAACAGAGTAAAGCAGTGGATTTAGAGAAGGAGGGAGAGACGGGCAGAAAGAGTGAGGAGATACGGGGAGACAGGCTGAATGTCGGAGAAACTTTACATCTAACCACATGAAAAAAATAAATAATTAAAAATTTAAATGGACTGCGCACTGAAAATACTGTCCGCACACAACAACTGAAGTCACACACCATCCTAACTTGAAACTATATCACCATTCCTTCACTGTTACTGGGTCAAAATCCTGGAACTCCCTTCCTAACAGCACTGTGGGTGTACCTACACCACATGGACTGCAGCGGTTCAATAACGAGGCTCAACACCACCTTCGCAAGGGCCATTAGGAATGGGTAATAAATGCTGGACTGGCCTGTAATGCACACATGCAACAAATAAATAAGGCAAATAAAAAGTTGACACCGAGTCACTTAAGGGGATATTACACTAGACGAACAAAAATTTGGTCAAACAGGTTGGTTTGAGGGAGTGTCTTCAAAGAGGAAAGAGAGTTAGTGAGACGGAGAGGTTTAGGAAAGGAATTCCAGAGTTAGGGAGTTGGCAGTTTGAAGGCACGGCCACCAATGTTGGAACAATTCTAATTGGGGATGGTCAAGAGGCCAGAATTAGAGGATCGCAGATATTGGTGGATTGCGGAGCTGGAGGAGATTGCAGAGATAGGGAGGGGTCATTTGTGGAAGACAGTTCCCAACTTCTCCCACTCTTTCTATGCAGATGTGCTTCTAAATTTCAGCTTTGAAGGGCTTTTGACTAATTTTTGATTTTTAGACAGTTCCCCCGGTCCGAGACTGTCCCCACCGAACACTCACAGTGCAGGTACGCACGGGGTCAGATACAGAATAAAGATCCATCGATGAATGCCAGACTCACTGTTCCTCTGTCTCTTTCTCCTCATCTCTCACTGCCTGCAACACCCTTTCTCTGCCTCTCTTTCTCTCTCTTCCCATCCTGAGAGCAAGAGTGAGAGATTGAGATATTGTGCAGAGGGAGATAGAGACAGAGGGAGAAAAGTAGAGAGATAGACTTGGAAAATGAGTAACAGAGTAAATAGTGTTTCAGAGAGTAGAGGAGTGGGGAAGAGAGAGATAGAGATGGAGAGAGTCACCAGCAAGCGAGCTAACCAGTGATTACCTCTCTCTCAGTCCCGATCACTTCTTTCCAATTTGTTACCATCTCCATTTATTTTTCTCCCTCTACCCCGATGATTCACACTCCATGCCTCTTGCTCGATTGTCTGTGTATGCTGCAGTGAAGGATTACATCAAATTATTATGTTTTACATTTGCTCTTTCAATCTAACTGAACAATCGCTCTGTCTGGGAACAGAGGGGCCTTGGAGTGAATGTCCACTGATTCCTGAGGGTAAAAGGACAGGTGGATAAGGTGGTTAAGAAGGCTTTCAGAATACTTTCCTTTATTGGCTGATGTAGAGAATATAAGAGCAGGGAGGTTATGCTAGAACTGTATAAAACACTAGTTAGACCACAGCTAGAGTACTGTGTACAGTTCTGGTCACCACATTACAGGAAGGATGTGATCACACGAGGGAGGGTACAGAGGAGATTTAAAGAGGATGTTGTAAGGAACGGAGAATTTTAACTGTGAGGAAAGGTTGGATAGCCTGGAATTGTTTTGTTTGGAACAGAGATGGTTGAAGGGAAGATTTAATTGAGGTGTACAAACTAATGACGGGCCTGGATAGAGTGGATAGGAAGGACCCATTTCCCATAACAGAGGGGTCGATAACCATGGGCATAGATTACAAGATTTCCACACCAATATCATGAGGGTGTGATGGATTCCATGGTAGAATACCTTGCTGGATGTTTACAATGGAACGTTTTCCTTCCTGGTCATCAAAACTGGCCGCCTGGGCCCCAATTTCATCCACATTTCTCCCACTCTACCAATATTTCACTCAACATACCTATCTTTCTCTGTTTGCGTACACAGCAGTGAAGGATTACATCAAATGAATATATCTTACATTCTCCCTTTCAATCCACCCCAACAATTTCTCTGTCTCCAGCCGTGTCCCTCTCAACAGCACTCTCTCTGCCTGCATATCTAAGCCTCTATCCCTCTGTCTCCCTCTTAGTGTCAGAGATAGCAGGAGGGGGAGATAGAGAGAGGAAGACAGAGAGAGACACAGAGAACAACCCCAGCTTCTCCAATCTATCCACGTAACTGAAGCCCCTCATCCCTGGAACCATTCTTGTGAATCTTTTCTGCACCCTCTCTGATGCCGCCACATTCTTCCTGAAGTACGGTGTCCAGAATTGGACAATGCTCCAGTTGAAGGCAAACCAGCGATTTACAAAGGTCACATTTTCCTTGCTTTTCTATTCAAAGTCTGTATTTATAATCTCAGGACCTCTTCTGCCGTTTAACCACTTTCTGAACCTGCCCTGCCACCTTCAGTGATTGGAGCACAAATACCCCCAGATGTGTCTATTCCTGCACCTCCTTTAGAATTCTATCCTTTACTTTATATCGTCTCTCCTCCTTTTTCCTAACCATGGAGGCAGAAGATGCGGGCATGGTTCTTGATGAATACATATCGACTGTCTTCACAAAAGAGGGGACGAGGCTGATATTGTAGTCAATGAGGAAGGGTTTGAAATATTGAATGGGATAAAAAGTGAGAGAGGAAATATTAAGGGGTTTAGCATCTTTGAAAGCTGATAATTCAACTGGCTCAGGCTGTTAAGAGGTGCAAGGGAGGAAATATCAGAGGCTCTGACAATCATTTTCCAATCCGCTCTGGTTACAGTCGTGCTGCCAGAGGACTGGAGGACTGCGTATGTTGTAATGTTGATTAACAAGGGAGAAAGCAACAGACTGAGTAATTATAGGCCACCCAGCCTAATCACAGTGGAGGGCAAATCATTGTGCAAAAGAGAATGATTGATTCCTTTCTAGTACTGTGTGTCTCAGTGTCTCCATGTCTGTGTCTCTGTCACAATTTGAGCACTACCCTCACATTGGTGAGGAGTCCGTCTCTGGAATAAATGCCCCAGTGTTGTGGAAACATAAAATGGCCACTGAGAACCAGCCTAAAATGGCACACTAATGTTTGTGGATTTCCACAGATATTTGAGAGAGGAGAGAGAGACAGACAGTCAGACAGACAGAAAGAGAGACAAAGAGAGAGACACAGACCAAGACACAGAGAGTGATAGCAAGATATTTGTCATTGGACAGAGGAAGAGGAGGAGGCCATTTGGCCCCTCAACCCTCTTCTGTCATTCAATGAGCTCATGGCTGATGTGTGATCTAACTCCATGTACCTTTTTTTGCCCCTTAATACCTTTGGTTGACAAAAATCTATCAAACTCAGATTTAAAAACTAACAAGTGTCTCAGCATCAATTACCGTTTGTGGAAGAGAGTTCCAAACTGATACCACACCTGGTGTGTTCATAAGAACATAAGAACTGGGAGCAGGAGTAGGCCGCCCGGCCCCTCGAGCCTGCTTCGCCATTCAATAAGATCATGGCTGATCTTTTTGTGGACTCAGATCCACTTACCCGCGCTCTCACCGTATCCCTTAATTCCTTTATTGTTCAAAAATATATCTACCTTCGCTTTAAAAACGTTTACTGAAGAAGCGTCAACTACCTCACTGGGCAAGGAATTCCATAGATTAACAATCTTCAGGCTGAAGAAGTTCCTTCTTAATTCAGTCCTAAATCTGCTCCCTCTAATCTTGAGGCTATGCCCTCTTGTCCTAGCTTCACCTGCCAGTGGAAACACCCTCTCTACTTGTATCTTATCTATTCCCTTCATAATTTCATATGTTTCTATAAGATCCCCCCTCATTCATCTGAATTCCAATGAATATAATCCCAATCTACTCAGTCTCTCTTCATAAGCCAACCCCCTCAACTCCGGCATCAACCTAGTGAACCTCCTCTGCACCCTCTCCAGTGCCTGTACATCCTTTCTCAAGTAAGGAGACCAAAACTGCACACAGTACTCCATTTGCAGCCTCACCAGTACCTTATTCAGCTGCAACATAACCTCTCTGCTTTTAAACTCAATCCCTTTAGCAATGAAGGACAAAATTCCATTTGCCTTCCTCATTACTTGCTGTACCTGCAGACCAACCTTCAGCGATTCATGCACAAGGACACCCAGGTCCCTCTGCATAGCAGCATGCTGCAACTTTTTACCATTGTAGTAATAATCCTTTTTACTGTTACTCCTACCGAAATGAATGACTTCACACTTAACAACATTGTATTCCATCTGCCAACCTTTGCCCACTCACTATGTTCCTGTGCAAAGTTTCACAGTCATCTGCACACTTTGCTCTGCCACTCATCTTCGTGTCATCTGCAAACTTTAACAAGCTACACGTGGTCCCCATCTCCAAATCATCTATATAAATTGTAAATAATTGCGGACCCCAGCACTGATCCCTGAGTCACACCACTAGTGACTGATTGCCATCCAGAATAGCACTCATTCATCCCCACTCTCAGTTGAAGTGTTTCTTCATTTCACTACTGAAAGGTTTTTAGACTGCGTTTAGATTTTTAGACTCTGCCCCCAAGTTCCTGACTCCGCAGCCATTGGGAATTGTTACTCTCTGTCCACCCGTTCAGTTTCCCTTACCAGCTTGAAAACATTCATCAAATAACCCCATAACCTTCTAAATTCCAGGGAAAGGACATGTTGGAGCAGGAGGGGAGACTGCAGCAGATGGTTTGGGAAAGTGGATAAACTGAAGCAATGGATGAGGAGACTGAGAATTCAATACAGTGAGAGGAGAGGCTGAGATTCACAGGGAGAGACTGCAGCAGAGTGTTAGAGGAAATCTAATCGATAGATCCAAGTAATACAACTCAATTAATACAATCAAACAATAATCCCTGTGGTTATTGGTGTTGGAGAACAGTTCATTGTTTATACAATATAGACAATATATTTAGTTTGTGCAGGCTATTAAATATAAAATGTAAATATATTTCTGATAGCAGATTCGCTCTTTATTGAATTCAGCAGTCACAGAGATTTTAAAGTGCAGTATTTAAATAATGAATTACCATCAGTGAAGAAATGATTTTATTCTATTTATTCAGTCACGAAGTAAGGAATAGGAACTTTCTACAAAACAAAATGAGGATCTGACAGAAATCAACACAGAGGATCAAGTCCAACAGGAAAATGAACACAATCTGACAACAGACAACTTCAACTCACAGTTTCTCTCACTAATTGTTCTGGACATTCCAGCACTTTATGATTGTGAATTATTTACGCTGCTGCTGCTTTCTCTTTCTGTTTACTTCTGCTTATTTCTTTCCCTCGGTTTCGTTCTCCCTGCTCCTTTTCTCCTTCCCCATCTCTCCGGAGTACTCACACCCTGTAAACTGTTACTTAATGCTGCTTTTCACATATGATTTATTGCTAACATTCTGCGTCTGTGTTTTGTTCACCAGCCCCAGGTTCAATGATTCTATTCTCAGAGTCAGTTTGTTCAATGGTGACTCTGTGAATAATTTAATGTATCTACAGAACACTCAAGTCTCCACCTGTTCACCTGCACTCTTCACTTCATCTACAATACATGGAATAAACAGGATCGAAAGCTACTTCCTGACAAATCTCACAATCATTGAAATTCCTTCTCCTGGAATTATAAAGTAATCTGTTAGAATGTGGGATTGTTTAATTAATAAAACACCAACATCAGCACTGCAGCTGATAAACTACAGATAAATGGAAAGACTTTTGATACCAACTGATAGATTGAAAACCAGTAAAACATCACATCAATACTTTCTATTTTACAATGTAGTCCAGTGACAGTGCAGGTCCACAGTGAAGCAGAGAAGGAGAAGTGAAAGTGTCAGCAGCAAACTCAGTTCAGTAGCCAGACTTCTGAAGCAGTGTCAGACACACACAGAATGAAATAATATTTGAGAACAGTGATAACCAATAAAAACATTGAATTTCCAGTTAAACTGAGCCATGTTATTGGGGAGGGAGGACATTGTTCTCTTCCCTTGTAACACTGTGACCGTGCGACGTCTCATTATCAATCACTGAAAACAAAATCATAAAAATATTCCAGGCCCGGTGATCCACATCATGAAACTGTTAAAAACTCCTAATGGTCTGATTATTGATCCTCACCGGAACATCTTATTCAAATTCATTCAATACACCGAATAATCCAGTAACAATGCCACAGTTACTTAAAACAATACCATTAAATACATAATGCAGTTCCTGCAAGAATGAAAGAGTAGACAATGAGGAGATTGCATCAGTAAATTGCTGGAAAAGAACAGGCGGCTGTGGAACACACACAGAGGGAAATAATATCCAGTGCAGCAGCACAGTTAACATCGATATACACCATTAACAGCTGAGATACTGGCTTACCAGCAACTCCAATTGCTGCAAGTACAGGATAATAAATGTCTTCTATCTGAAAGATTACTGGATATCCCATTTCTGAAAGAAGCAGGGACTTCTATTAGCCTGGAATCCACAGCTCCAGCAGGCACTCTGAGCTGATCCATTCCAATGGGTCCTGATTTATACAGGGGATAAGTCTCTACTGACACGTTATATCCCTGATTATAGTTATTAGTTACACTTTCCTGAACAAACACATTACATCAGCAGCTTTGACTCTGATGTAAATAATGTGGTGGATAAAACACAATCAATTCAATGTCAATGACATTTTCTGAGTAAGGCCTCTCTTGGGAATAAATCTGAAATCTGTACTCATACTGGATGGATGGCAATTATGAGAGGCGTCATTTACATTTTCCCTATTATTGTATTGACCTTGTTCACTCCTGGCATTTCTATTGTAAGTGTAACTGATCTGTTTGCAGTGGACACTGAATCCAGGGACAAAAACAATCCCGTTTCGCTCTGTTCCTGCCTTTTCCCAGTTAAAACGTGAACTTTGAGTTCTGATTCCGGGCCATGTTCAGGGTAACAGCCCAGAAACTACAGTGAGTGATATTACGGGACAGACACTGTACGCATCCATTTGGGAGGCAGTTGGGTAGTGATAATATCACAGGTCACGGAATCCAGAGGCACAACCTGATGGCCTGGGGAAGGGGTTCAAATCCCACCACGTCAGCTATATAAAACAGAGGGAGCTCCCTTTCTGTGTATAAAGTAGAGTGATCTCCGCCTCTACGTATAAAGTGGAGGGAACTCCCTCTCTATGTATAAAGTGGAGGGAGCGCCCTCTCTATGTATAAAGTGGAGGGAGCGCCCTCTCTACGGATAATGTGGAGGGAGCTCCCTCTCTATGCATAAAGTGGAGGGAACTCCATCTTTATTGATAAAGTGGGAGGAGCACCCTCTCCATTTATAAAGTTGGGGGCGATGAAGGAAAGAGGAGAAGAGGGAAACGAAAACAAATGGGTAAATGGAGAAAGAGGGACAAAGTGGAAGACAGTGAGAGACAGAAGAGATCGTGAAATGAGATCTTGACGGAAACCCAGTAACAATCCCCATTGTCTGCCCAGTCGGTATTTGGGGTTTAATGTGAGGGTTTTAGGGATGAGTGTTGGATGAGTGTTTGATATTTTCAAACAGCATTGACATTCCCAACAAAAGCAAGAGTTAAAGATTCAAAATTAACCAAACAAATGGCTCAAAGCATTGCTGTCCATGCACAGAGGGACGGAGAGATGGAGGGAGTGAGACACAGGCAGACAGAGAAACAGAAAGAGTGGGACAGAGAAAGAGGGAGAGAGAGAGAGACAGAGCTAGAATGATGGAGAAAAAAGGAGAAACAGAGAAAGAGGGAGAGAGACAGAAAGGGAGGCACGCAAATGCAGAGTGAGACAGACAGAAAGGGAGGCAAGCAGATGCAGAGGGAGACAGACAGATGAAGAGGGAGAAAGGGACAGAGAGAGAGAGAGAGGAAGAGAGACAAACAGAGGGAGAAACAGAGACAGAGGGAGAGACTTACAGAGAGAGAGAGGGAGAGCGAGGTTACTGGAAAAACTTTACATCGAATAATGTTGAAAAAAGATGGAATTAAAAAGTAAAACTGGCAGAACTAATTCTGAAAGGAAAGATCAGGGGTTTAGTGTGAGTGTTTTGGGAGTGAGTGTTGGATCAGTGATTGATATTTTCAAACTGAAGTGACATTTAATATTATTGAATATATTATTATCATCTTACATCGTTAATAAATACAGCAAAACAGAGACACACGGGCTTTGCACTAGTAGACAGGAGTGAATCATTCCATCCGAATGGTTTTTTAATTCCAGATTTATGTTTATTTTTAGAATAACAAAATTCAAATTCACAACAGCCCAGCATGGGACTTGAACTCCGGCTTTTTCAATCATCAGCTCACGCCTTCAAATTAAAACCCATAAAAAGAGATTAATTTTCCTACTACTGTTGTCTAACTGTCTCAGGTTTTGTATATTGTTCCCTTCTCCTCTTCTTCCATGTGTTTGAAGTCTTTGAAGTTTGTCAGACATTGGTAAACTACTTCATGTGGTGTTCTGTAAATACCTTCAATTCTGTGTATCTGCAAGGGACACAATTCAAATTCTCACCTTATTGCATCAACCAAAACCTGCAGGTCCATTCAAACAACTCTATTTCCACAATGCAGGAATGTCTAATGGAAACAGCTTTTGACACATTTCCCAACACGTTTGCTAACACTTTTCAGGATGAACCTAAATTCAACTCACAAATTCCAAGCGCCAAATTGAGCTTTTGGGTAGAACAGGGAACATTGATGAAATCCCAGATCTCTCTGTCCTGTCACCCATTCTAACATTGTACCATTTAGTGTATATCACTCAGTCTTCCTGCCAAAATGCATCACTTCGCATTTCTCAGCATTGAAGTTAACCTGCCCTGTGTCTGTCCAGTGATAGGTTGGATAGTAAGCTGTCAAGAGGACATAAAGTGTCTGCAATGAGATTTCCATAGGTTAAGTGAGTGAGCAAAAAATTGGGAGATGGAGTACAATGTGGGAATATGTGAGCTTGTCCACTTTAGCAGGAAGAATAAAAATCAGTATATTATTAAAATGGAGAGAGACTGCAGAACTGTACGGTACAGAGGGATCTGGGTGTCCTGGTACATGAACCACAAAATGTTACCGTGTAGCTACAGCGAGTGATTAGGAAGGCAAATGGAATGTTGTTGTTTATTGCAAGGTGAATAGAATATCAAAGTAGGGAGAGGGGGAAGGGGAGATGGAGGGAGACAGACACAGGCAGAGTGGGACAGAGACATTGGGGGGGGAGAGAGAGTGAGTTCGAGGGAGAAAGACAAAGCAAGAGACAGATACAGAGGGAGAGAGACAAACAGAGAGAAGGAGAGAGAAAGACAGAGGTTGAAACAGAGACTGAGGGGGAGAGAGACAGAGAGTGTGTGACAGGGCGCGATTATGGGAGAAAATTTAGATCTAATAATGTTTGAAAAAATATATAATTAAAAACTTAAACTGGCTGTGCGCAAGAAATACATTTGAAAGGAAACACCAGGGGTTTAGTGTGAGTGTTCTGGAGGCAACTGTTGGATCAGTGTTTCATATTTTCAAACTGCAGGGACATTTATTGTTGTTGAAAATATGTTATCACAAATTGACAAACTTTAGAAGCAGGGGAAAAGGGAGACAGTGTGTGAGGGGACCTTGACAGAACCTCAGTAACAATCCCCATTATCTGCACAGTCTTGTATTGGGGGTTTAGTGTGAGGGTTTAGGGGGTGAGTGCTGAACAGTGTTTGATGTTTTAAAACTGCAGTGATGTACCCAGCAAGGGCAAGAATTGCAGGTTCAAAATTAACCAATAAATGGATTAAAACACTTCTTTCCAAGGAGAGATAGAGGAAGAGATGGTTTGAGACGGGGACAGGCACAGTCATGGACTGAGGCAGAGAAAGAGGGAGAAGGAGATAGAGGGAGAGATAGAGATGGAGAGAGACAGACATGAGAGGGAGAGACAGATAGAAAGGATGAGACAAGATGTAACAGTCAGTAACAATCCTCATTATTTGCCCAATCCTGTATTGGGAGTTTCGTGTGAATGTTTTCCGGGTGAGTGTTGGTTCAGTGTTTGATATTTTCACACTGCAGTGACGTTCCCAACAAAGCAGCTATAGAATAGAAGAGCAGGGAGGTTATGCTGAAACTGTATAACACATTGGTTAGACCACAAATCGAGTACTGTGTGCAGTTCTGGTCATATAATTACAGAAAGGATGTAATTGCACTAGAGAGGGTACAGAGGAGATTTACGAGGATGTTGCCAGAACTGGAAAAATGCAGCTATGAGGAAAGATTGGATCGGCTGGGGTTGTTTTCCTTGGAGCAGAAAAGGCTGAGGTGAGATCTGATTGAAATGTGAGGGGCTTGAATAGAGTGGAGGTGAAGGGTCTATTCACCTTAGCAGAGAGGTCAGTGACGAGGGGGCATAGACTTAAAATGATTGGTAGAAAGATTAGAGGGGATATCAGGAAAAAGTTTTTCACCCAGAGGGTGGTGAGGGTCTGGAACAATTGGCCTGAAAGGGGAGTTGAGGAAGAAAACCTCAACTCATTCTAAAGGAGTCTGGATATGCACCTCAAGTGCCATTATCTGCAGGGCTACGGACCAAATGGAGGCATGGGGGATTAGAATAGGTGGATCGTTTTTTGGCCGGCACGGACACGATGGACCAAGTGGCCTCTTTTAGTGCCTTAAATTGTCTGTGATTCGAAAGGAAAGAGTTTCTGGTTCAAAATTAACCAAGAAATGCCTGGCAGCATTGCTGTCCTGGGACAGAGAGGAAGGGAGAGATGAAAAGAGAGAGACAGAGAGAGAGAGAGGCTGAGAAAGAGGGAGAGACAGAGAGAGAGGGAGACACAGACAGATCGAGAGGGGTGGCAGAGAAAGAGGGAGAGGGAGAAACAGAGACAGAGAAGGAGGGAAAGACAGAAATAGGGGAGACAGAGACAGGGGAGACAGAGGGGAGGGAAATTCAGACAGAGAGAAGGTGGCAGAGAGACAGATAGAGGGAGTGGAAGAGGGAGAGATATGGAGGGACAGAGGGAGAGGGAAAGACAGACAGAGGGACAGATGGAGAAGGAGAAACAGAGAGAGAGAGAACAATTGGGAGAGACAGAGATTGGGGGAGACAGGGGTAGAGGGAGAGACCGAGACAAAAAGAGAGAGGGGAGAGATAAGGATTGGCAGAGAGAGGGACAGCGAAAGAAGGAGAGACCAAGAGAGAGCGAGGCAGAGCGAGAGAGATAGAGGGTGGGACAGAGGGAAGGACAGAGGGAGGGACAGAGAGAGACGGGGAGATCAAGATAGAGAGAAAGGGCAAAGAGAGAAAGAGAGAGAGTAAAGATAGAAACATAGACAGAGACAGAGACAGAGAGTGGGGAGACTACAGCAGCAACTTTAGGTCAGTTATTTTAACTTCGGTGGTGGAAAACATTTGGAAAAAACAATTTGGATCAACATCAATAGTCACATGGACAAAAGCGAGATAATTAAGGAAAGGCAGCATGGATTTCTTAAGGGAAAATCATGTTTAACGAACTGGCTGGAGTTTTTTGAGGAGGTAACTGAAAGGCTGATGAGGGCAATGTTGTTGATGTGGTGTACATGTAGTTTCCAAATGCGTTTGATACGGTGCCACAGAACAGACGTGTGAGCAAACTTGTAGCTCATAGAATAAGTACGACGGTCGCAACATGGATACGGAATTGGCTGGGTGACAGGAAACAAAGAGTACTGATTAATGGAGAAGGGTCACTGACCCGAAACGTTAACTCTGCTTCTCTTTCCACAGATGCTGCCAGACCTGCTGAGTGAATCCAGCATTTCTTCTTTTTGTTTCAGATTTCCAGCATCCGCAGTATTTTGCTTTTATTTTTGTGATTAATGGATGTTTTTCTGGCTGGAGGAAGGTTTGTAGTGGAGTTCCCCAGGGGTCAGTGTTGGGACTCTTGAGTTTCTTGATACATATTAATGACCGAGACCTCGGTGGACAGGATACAATTTCAAAGTTTGCAGATGATACGAAACTTGGAAGCATTGTGAACTGTGATGACAATAGTGATGAACTTCAAAAGGACATAGACAAGTTGGTGGAATGGGCAGGCAGGTGGCAGATGAAGTTCAATGCATAGAAATGTGAAGTGATTCATTTTGGTAGGAAGAACATGGAGTGACAATATAGAAAAAAGGAACAATTCCAACGGGGGATTAGGAGCAGAGGGACCTGGGTGGAGATGTGCAGAAGTCATTGAAAGTGGTAGGACAGGTTGCGAGATCGGTTAATTAAGCATACAGTATCCTGGGATTTATTAATAGGGGCATAGAGCACAAGAGCAAGGAGGTTATGTTGAATTTGTATAAGATACTAGTTCATCCTCAGCACGAGTATTGCGTCCATTTTTGAGTGCCACACTTGAGTAAAGAAGTGAGGATATTGGAGAGAGTACAGAAGAGATTCACGAGAATGGTTCCAGGGATGAGGAATTTCAGTTATGAAGATAGATTGGAGAAGTTAGGACTGTTTTTCTTGGAGAAGAGAAGGCTGAGAGGGGATTTGATAGCGGTATTCAAAATCATGAGGGATCTGGACAGAGTAGATAGGGAGAAACTGTTCCCACTTGTGAAAGGATCGAGAACGAGATGACACAGACAGAAAATATTTGGTAAGAGAAGCAAAAGTGACATGGAGAAAAACTTTTTCATGCAGTGAGTGGTTAATGTCTGGAATGCGCTGCCTTAGAACGTGGTGGAGGCAAGTTTAAGTGAAGCATTCAAAAGGGAATTAGACAGTGACATGAAAAGGAAGAATGTGCAGGGTTATGAAGAGAAGGCGGGGTAATAGAACTGAGAGAATTGCACTCTCGGAAAACCAGTGCAGACATGATGGCCCGAATGGCCTCCTTAAGCACTGCAATGACTCTGAGACAGAGGCAGAGAAAGAGACAGGTGGAGAGACAGAGAGAGAGGCAGAGGGAGGGAGAGCATGTGAGAGAAACAGAGACAGAGAAGGTGAAACAGAGAGAGGGATAGGCAGCGGCAAAGTGAGAGAAGGAGAAGGAGAGAGAGAGAGACAGACAGACAGACAGAGAGGGAGACCGAGAGGCAGAGACATAGAGAGAGAGAGGGAGACAGAGAGAGCGGAAGAGAGAGAAAGAGAGAGAGAGAGAGTGACAGATAGGGACGGAGAGAAGGAGACAGCGTGGGAGGGAGAGATGATCTGCGAGAAAAATAGAGTAAAGTATTCAGACAGAATAAGAATGACAGAGGGAGAGATAGTGACAGAGAGAGTGTCAAACAGAGACAGAGACAGAAAGAGAGAAGGAGAGGAAGAGAAAGGGAGAGGAAGAAAGAGAGAGAGAGAGCACATGGTGGAGTTGCACGAACAAGAGAACCACACAGAGACACTCCCAGCGGAGATACTGTGATAAAAGACCCACTCACTGACCCTCCCTGTGGAGATACTATAATAACCGACCCACTCGGTGACTCTCCCTGTGGAGATGCTATAATAACAGACCCACTCAGTGACTCTCCGTGTGGAGATACTATAACAAGAGACCCACTCAGTGACTCTCCCTGTGGAGATACTATAATTACAGTCCCATTCAGTTGACTCTCCCTGTGGAGATACCATAATAACAGACCCACACAGTGACTCTCCCTGTGGAGATACTATAATAACAGAACCACTCAGTGACTCTCCCTGTGGAGATACTAAAATAAGAGATCCACTCAGTCACCCTCTCTGTGGTGATACTATAATAACAGACCCAATCAGTGACTCTCCCTGTGGAGATACTATAACAACAGACCCACTCCGTGACTCTCCCTGTGGAGATACTGTAGTAACAGACCGACTCAGCGACACTCCTTGTGGAGATACTGTAATTTCAGATCCACTCACTGACTCTCCCTGTGGTGACAGTATAAGAACTGACCCACTCAATGTTTGTACCAGTTGAGAGACTATAATTACAGACCGACCCAGTGACTCTCCTCGTGGAGATGCAACAACAACAGAGCCACTCAGTGACTCTCTCTGAGGAAATACTATAATAACAGACCCAATCACAGACTCTCCCTGTCGAGATACTATAATAACAGACCCACTCAGTGACTCTCCTTGTGGAGATACTATAATAACAGACCCACACATTGACTCTCCATTTGGAGATACTATAATAACAGAACCACTCAGTGACTCTCCCTGTGGAGATACTATAATAACAGACCCACTCAGTGACTCTCCTTGTGGAGATACTATAATAACAGACCCACTCAGTGAGTCTCCCTGTGGAGATACTATAATAACAGACCCACTCAGTGACTCTCCCTGTGGAGATAAAATAATAACAGACCCACTCAGTGACTCTCCCTGTGGAGATACTATAATAACAGACCCACACAGTGACTCTCCCTGTGGAGATACTATAATAACAGGCCCACTCAGTGACTCTCCTTGTGGAGATACTATAATAACAGACCCACACAGTGACTCTCCATTTGGAGATACTATAATAACAGACCAACTCAGTGACTCTCCTTGTGGAGATACTTTCATAACAGACCCACTCAGTGAGTCTCCCTGTGGAGATACTATAATAACAGACACACTCAGTGACTCTCCCTGTGGAGATAAAATAATAACAGACCCACTCAGTGACTCTCCCTGTGGAGATACTATAATTACAGACCGACCCAGTGACTCTCCTCGTGGAGATGCAACAACAACAGAGCCACTCAGTGACTCTCTCTGAGGAAATACTATAATAACAGACCCAATCACAGACTCTCCCTGTCGAGATACTATAATAACAGACCCACTCAGTGACTCTCCTTGTGGAGATACTATAATAACAGACCCACACATTGACTCTCCATTTGGAGATACTATAATAACAGAACCACTCAGTGACTCTCCCTGTGGAGATACTATAATAACAGACCCACTCAGTGACTCTCCCTGTGGAGATAAAATAATAACAGACCCACTCAGTGACTCTCCCTGTGGAGATACTAAAATAACAGACCCACTCAGTGACTCTCCCTGTGGAGATACTATAATAACAGACCCACTCAGTGACTCTCCCTGTGGAGATACTATAATAACAGACCCACTCAGTGACTCTCCCTGTGGAGATACTATAATAACAGACCCACTCAGTGACTCTCCCTGTGGAGATACTATAATAACAGACCCACTCAGTGACTCTCCCTGTGGAGATACTATAATAACAGACCCACACAGTGACTCTCCCTGTGGAGATACTATAATAACAGGCCCACTCAGTGACTCTCCTTGTGGAGATACTATAATAACAGACCCACACAGTGACTCTCCATTTGGAGATACTATAATAAAAGACCAACTCAGTGACTCTCCTTGTGGAGATACTATAATAACAGACCCACTCAGTGAGTCTCCCTGTGGAGATACTATAATAACAGACACACTCAGTGACTCTCCCTGTGGAGATAAAATAATAACAGACCCACTCAGTGACTCTCCCTGTGGAGATACTATAATAACAGACCCACACAGTGACTCTCCCTGTGGAGATACTATAATAACAGACCCACTCAGTGACTCTCCTTGTGGAGATACTATAATAACAGACCCACACAGTGACTCTCCATTTGGAGATACTATAATAACAGACCCACACAGTGACTCTCCCTGTGGAGATACTATAATAACAGACCCACTCAGTGACTCTCCTTGTGGAGATACTATAATAACAGACCAACTCAGTGACTCTCCTTGTGGAGATACTATAATAACAGACCCACTCAGTGACTCTCCTTGTGGAGATACTATAATAACAGACCCACTCAGTGACTCTCCCTGTGGAGATACTATAATAACAGACCCACTCAGTGACTCTCCCTATGTAGATACTATAATAACAGACCAACTTAGTGACTCTCCTTGTGGAGATACTATAATAACAGACCAACTCAGTGACTCTCCTTGTGGAGATACTATAATAACAGACCCACTCAGTGACTCTCCTTGTGGAGATACTATAATAACAGACCCACTCAGTGACTCTCCCTGTGGAGATACTATAATAACAGACCCACTCAGTGACTCTCCCTGTGTAGATACTATAATAACAGACCCACTCAGTGACTCTCCTTGTGGAGATACTATAATAACAGACCCACACAGTGACTCTCCATTTGGAGATACTATAATAACAGACCCACACAGTGACTCTCCCTGTGGAGATACTATAATAACAGACCCACTCAGTGACTCTCCTTGTGGAGATACTATAATAACAGACCAACTCAGTGACTCTCCTTGTGGAGATACTATAATAACAGACCCACTCAGTGACTCTCCTTGTGGAGATACTATAATAACAGACCCACTCAGTGAGTCTCCCTGTGGAGATACTATAATAACAGACCCACTCAGTGACTCTCCCTGTGTAGATACTATAATAACAGACCCACACAGTGACTCTCCCTGTGTAGATACTATAATAACAGACCCACTCAGTGACTCTCCTTGTGGAGATACTATAATAACAGACCCACACAGTGACTCTCCATTTGGAGATACTATAATAACAGACCCACTCAGTGACTCTCTCTGTGGAGATACTATAATAACAGACCAACTCAGTGACTCTCCTTGTGGAGATACTATAATAACAGACCCACTCAGTGAGTCTCCCTGTGGAGATACTATAATAACAGAACCCACTCAGTGACTCTCCCTGTGGAGATAAAATAATAACAGACCCACTCAGTGACTCTCCCTGTGGAGATACTATAATAACAGACCCACACAGTGACTCTCCCTGTGGAGATACTATAATAACAGACCCACTCAGTGACTCTCCCTGTGGAGATTCTATAATAACAGACCCACTCAGTGACTCTCCCTATGTAGATACTATAATAACAGACCAACTTAGTGACTCTCCTTGTGGAGATACTATAATAACAGACCAACTCAGTGACTCTCCTTGTGGAGATACTATAATAACAGACCCACTCAGTGACTCTCCTTGTGGAGATACTATAATAACAGACCTACTCAGTGACTCTCCCTGTGGAGATACTATAATAACAGACCCACTCAGTGACTCTCCCTGTGTAGATACTATAATAACAGACCCACTCAGTGACTCTCCTTGTGGAGATACTATAATAACAGACCCACACAGTGACTCTCCATTTGGAGATACTATAATAACAGACCCACACAGTGACTCTCCCTGTGGAGATACTATAATAACAGACCCACTCAGTGACTCTCCTTGTGGAGATACTATAATAACAGACCAACTCAGTGACTCTCCTTGTGGAGATACTATAATAACAGACCCACTCAGTGACTCTCCTTGTGGAGATACTATAATAACAGACCCACTCAGTGACTCTCCCTGTGGAGATACTATAATAACAGACCCACTCAGTGACTCTCCCTGTGTAGATACTATAATAACAGACCCACACAGTGACTCTCCCTGTGTAGATACTATAATAACAGACCCACTCAGTGACTCTCCTTGTGGAGATACTATAATAACAGACCCACACAGTGACTCTCCATTTGGAGATACTATAATAACAGACCCACTCAGTGACTCTCTCTGTGGAGATACTATAATAACAGACCAACTCAGTGACTCTCCTTGTGGAGATACTATAATAACAGACCCACTCAGTGAGTCTCCCTGTGGAGATACTATAATAACAGAACCCACTCAGTGACTCTCCCTGTGGAGATAAAATAATAACAGACCCACTCAGTGACTCTCCCTGTGGAGATACTATAATAACAGACCCACACAGTGACTCTCCCTGTGGAGATACTATAATAACAGACCCACTCAGTGACTCTCCCTGTGGAGATTCTATAATAACAGACCCACTCAGTGACACTCCCTGTGGAGATACCATGATAACTGACCCACTTAGTGACTCTCCCTGTGGAGATAAAATAATAACAGACCCACTCAGTGACACTGAATCCAGGGACAAAAGCAATCCCGTTTCAATCTGTTCCTGCCTTTTCCCAGTTAAAATGTGAACTTTGAGTCTCTGATTCGGGACCATGTTCAGAGTTACAGCCCAGAAACTACTGTGAGTGATATTACGGGACAGACAATGTACGCATCCATTTTGGAGGCAGTTGGGTAGTGATAATATCACTGGTCACGTAATCCAGAGGCCCAACCTGATGGCCTGGGGACAGGGGTTCAAATCACCCCTTAACCTTCTAAACTCCAGGGATACAGAGTAAAGCTCCATCTACACTCTCCCATTAAACACTCCCAAGCCAAGCACAGTGTGGGGTTAGACACAGAGTAAATTTCCCTCTGCACTGTCCCATCACACACGCCCAGGGTAGGGGCAGCATGGGGTGAGATACAGAGTAAACACAGGACCTATTGTATTATAAACAGAGAAATGGTCTTGTGCAGTACAAACTGAGAGCGGGTGAAACGCAGCAAAAGCAGAGACGACTCCCAGGGCAGGAACATCATGGGGTGGATAAAGAGTGAATATCGCTCTACACTCTCCGAAACAGACAGAGAGAGAGATGGAAAGAGAGAAATAGAGACACACAGAAAGAGAGGGTGACTGAGAGTGAAAGAAGGATATTTAACATCGGACATAGGAAGAGGAGGAGGCAATTTAACTCCTCATCCCTGTTCCTGCATTCAGTTAGATCAGGGCTGATCTGTGATCTAACTAACACCATATATCCCACCTTTGCCCCTTATCTCTTAATACCTTTGGTTAAAAAGAATCTATCAATCCCAGATTTAAAAATTAACAATGAAGCCAATATGAATCCCTATTAGCAGAAGAGAGTTCCAAAATTGCAAAGAAATGCAAAGGAATGACTGACAGGCTGGGGTTGTTTTCTTTGTAACAGAGGAGGCTGAGGGGAGATTGAGTTGAGGTGCATAAAATTATGAGGGGCCTCGGTAGAGTGGATGGGAAGAACCGATTTCCCTTAACACAGAGGTCCATAAGCGGGGTCATAGATTTCAAAATGTCAACAACAAATATCACGATGGTGTAATAGCTTGATGGATGTTTAAAATGGAGGATATTACCTCTGCATCTCTCCTGATGTTTCTCTCTCCGTACCTATCTCTGATATGGCTGTGCACACAGCAGTGAAGAATTATGTCAAATTAATATATCTTACATTCTCCCTTTCAATCCATCCCATCAATCTCTCTCTCTCCAACCTTGTCCCTATCCACAGAACTCCCTCTTTCTGCATATCTAACCCTCTCTCCCTCTGTCTCTCTCCTAGTGTCAGAGATAGCAGGAGGGAGAGACAGAGCGAGGAAGACAGAGAGAGAATGTTGAAGGAACTGTACTCTGTTCCTAAGCTGTGCTGAACCTGCTCTCAGAGTGTTTGATGGGCTACATTAATCGGCCGTGTACAGTCCTGTATCAGACTGTGAAGAAGCAGAGCATGTTCAGTACACAACGGGTCAAAGGGAACGATTCACTCCTGTCTGCTATTGGGAAGAGAGACGGACATTAACATCAAGACTGCGTTTGACCGAATGTGACATCGAGGAGCCCGAGTAAAACTGAAGTCAGTAGGAATCCGCTGGTTGGAGTCATACTGAGCACAACGGAAGATGGTTGTGGTTGTTGGAGGTCAATCATCTCAGTCCCAGGACATCAGTGCGGGACTTCATCAGGGTAGTGTCCTCGGCCTAACCATCTTCAGCTTCTCCCTCAATGAGCTGCCCTCCATCGTCAGGCCAGAAGTAGGGATGTTCACTGATGATTGCACAGTGTTCAGTTCCAATCGCACCTCCTCAGATCATGAAATCCCAGCAGGAAATGCTGGAAATACTGAGCAGGTCAGGCAGCATCTGTGGAGAGAGAAACAGAGTTTGTGATTCAGCTCGATGGTTTCCAGATTTCCAGCATCCACAGTATTTTGCCTCAGATAATGAAGCAATCCATAGCCACATGCACCAAGACCCAGACAACATTCAGGTTTGGGCCGACCAGTGGGAAGTAACATTCATGTCACACAAGTGCCAGGCAATGACCATCTGCAACAAGAGAGAATCCAACCACCTCCCCTTGGCATTCAAAGCATTATCCCATCGCTGAATCCCCCAGCATCAACATCCTGGGGAAACATTGACATCAAACTTAACTGAACGAAACACATCAATAGTTTCTTCACCCAGTGGCTGGCGGGAGTCTGGAACTCACTGCCTGAAAGTATTAGCATAAAATATGTGGTTGATGGCTGGCACAGACTGGGTGGGCCGAAGGGCCTGTTTCAGTACTGTATCTCTCTGTGACTCTGTGACTCTAAAGGATGGTAGAGGCAGAAACCCTCATCACATTTAAAACAATCTCTTGGATATGTACTTGAAGGAATAACTTCTCCATATTTAACGTGGGTAAGGAATAACTCTCCTCGTCTGCACTGCCCCATCGAACAACTCAGAGAAGGAACAGCACGGGTTAGATACAGAGTACAGCTCCGTTTAAACATTCCTTGGAGTGTCAGATTAACCTGGGTCAATCACAGTGCCTGGTTCAGCCTCAAGACTCACCTGCCTCAGTCACTGAGACGCTCCTGTATCACTTGCCTTAATGTAAGCGGATGCCGGGTTTGGGAGCAGGACAGGCACACGGGATTAGGACGACTGCTCATGTGGAGGATAAGCATTAGTAGTCCCTCAGAGAAGCAGAACAGACCAGCAAGACTCAGAAAATGAAACTTGTGTTGAATTTGAGAGTCTTGCAGTGTGGAATGTTTTAGTATTTGGTGAGAATGTTGAGCCAGTGAAACTTTGCCCCAGTGGGATGAATAGACACTATTTGACTTTATTACAACAGTAAGGTACCGTATGTACTGTAAATATGGACTGAAATAACAATGTAACTGATCAATTTTCAGCTGTATTTTATGACTACAGTTAGACCTCCTATCTTGTGAGAATGTACATAAGACACGATGGGATGAAGTCAAAGTGGACACTGTTGAATTTGCTAGCTTGATCTTTGTGGGAACACAAGGGTTAAGTAGGTTAAAAATATTAAATGGTCAATTCACTTGTTGAAGTAAACACTCAACAGAAATGGGTATGGAATGTCCTATGTGCTGCATTCCTACTCCTACATCTACTCTGTCAGGACCCCTCATGATTTTGAACACCTCTATCAAATCTAATCTCAAGTTTCTCTTCTCTATGGAGAACAACACCAGCTTCTCCAATCTATCCAGGTAACTGAAGTCCCTCATCCCTGGAACCTTGCTCGTGAATCGTTTCTGCACCCTCTCTAATGCCCCCACATCCTTCCTAAAGTACGGTGTCCAGAATTGGACACAATACTAGTTGAGGATAAAGCAGTGTTTTATAAAGCTTCATCATAACCTCCTTGCTTTTAAACTGTAAGCCTCGATTTACGACGCCAGGCATCTCATATGCCTTTTAACCACTTTCTCAACGAACCCTGCCACCTTCAATTTGTGCACAGATATCCCCAGCTCTCTCTGTTCCTGCACCCACTTTCTTCTGTTCTTCGGTTCTCATAACACAGAGGGACAGGAGGACAGGTAGGTCTAGAAAGGAGGGGGAGAGAGAGCAAACAAACAGGAATCATCTCTGGGAACACCACCACCTGCAAGTTTCCCTTCAATTCGCACACCATCCTGACTTGGAACTATATCGCTGCTCCTTCACTGTCACTGGGTCAAAATCCTGGATCTCCCTTCCGAACAGCACTGTGGGTGCATCTACCCCGAATGGACTGCAGCGGTTCAAGGGCAAATAGGGATGGGCAATAAATGCTGGCCTGGCCAGTAACTCACACATCCAACAAATGAATAAAGAAAATAAAAATTTGACACTGAGTCACTTCAGGAGATATTGTACTAGATGACCAAAAACTTGGTCAGAGGTTGGCTTGAGGGAGCGTCTTCAAAGAGGAAAGAGATTTAGTTAGACGGAGAGGTTTAGGAAAGGAATTACAGAGTTAGGGCCTTGGCATCTTGAAGGCACGGCCACCAATGCTGGAACAATTCAAATTGGGGATCCTCAAGAGGCCAGAATTAGAGGATCGCAGATACTGGTGGATTGTGGAGCTGGAGGAGATTGTAGAGATAGGGAGGGGTCATTTGTGGAGGACAGTTCCAAACTTCTACCACACTTTGTGTGTAGATGTGTTAATAAATTTCACCCTTGAAAGGGTTTTGGACTAATTTTCAATTTTTCCACTGTCCCCTTCGTCCGAAACTCCTCCAACCAGTGAGAAGAGTTTCTCGCTATCTACCCCATCAGTTTCCAGTATTGTCCTGTAAACTTTGATCAAATCACCCCTCACCCTTCGAAATTCCAAGGATACAGAGTAAAGCTCCGTCTGAAATGTCCCTTCAAATGCTGCCAAGCCAAGTACAACCTGGAGTTATCGACAAAGCAAATCTCTGTCCTCTCTGTTCTATAAAACACTCGCAGGGCAGGTACAGTGTGGGGTTCGATACAGAATAAAGCTGCCTCTCTTTATGCCTCTCTTTCTCCTCCTCCATCCAGATGGAGGGAGTAACAGTGAGAAAGACAGGGATAGATATAGAGAGGGAAGAACAGAGAGAGGGAAGGATAGCAATGGCGAGAGATTACCGGAGAGAAAGAGGAAGAGATTGGGATGGAGTTTGGTTAAGGAAAATCCCAAAGCCTTTTACTCATATATAAGGAGCAAGAGGGTAACTAGAGAAAGGATTGGCCCACTCAAGGACAAAGGAGGAAAGTTATGCGTGGAGTCAGAGAAAATGGGTGAGATTCTAAACGAGTACTTTGCATCGGTATTCACCGAGGAGAGGGACATGACGGATGTTGAGGTTAGGGACAGTTGTTTGATTACTCTAGGTAAAGTCGGCATAAGGAGGGAGGAAGTGTTGGGTATTCTAAAAGGCATTAAGGTTTAGAAGTCCCCAGGTACGGATGGTATCTATCCCAGGTTACTGTGGGAAGCGAGAGAGGAAATAGTTGGGGCCTTAACAGATATCTTTGCAACTTCCTTAAACACGGGTGAGGTCCCGGAGGACTGGAGAATTGCTAATGTTGTCCCCTTGTTTAAGAAGGGTAGCAGGGATAATCCAGGTAATTATAGACCAGTGAGCCTGACGTCAGTGGGAGGGAAGCTTCTGCAGAAGATACTGAGGGATAAGATCTATTCCCATTTGGAAGAAAATGGGCTTATCAGTGATAGGCAACATGGTTTTGTGCAGGGAAGGTCATGTCTTACCAACTTAATAGAATTCTTTGAGGAAGTGACAAAGTTGGTTGATGAGGGAAGGGCTGTAGATGTCGTATACATGGACTTCAGTAAGGCGTTTGATAAGGTTCCCCATGGTAGGCTGATGGAGAAAGTGAAGGCGCATGGGGTCCAAGGTGCACTAGCTAGATGGATAAAGAACTGGCTGGGCAACAGGAGACAGAGAGTAGCAGTGGAAAGGAGTTTCTCAAAATGGAGACGTGTGACCAGTGGTGTTCCACAGGGATCCGTGCTGGGACCACTGTTGTTTGTGATATACATAAATGATTTGGAGGAAAGTACAGGTGGTCTGATTAGCAAGTTTGCAGACGACACTAAGATTGGTGGAGTAGCAGATAGTGAAAGGGACTGTCAGAGAATACAGCAGAATATAGATAGATTGGAGAGTTGGGCAGAGAAATGGCAGATGGAGTTCAATCAGGGCAAATGCGAGGTGATGCATTTTGGAAGATCTAATTCAAGAGTGAACTATACAGTAAATGGAAAAGTCCTGGGGAAAATTGATGGACAGAGAGATTTGGGTGTTCAGGTCCATTGTTCCCTGAAGGTGGCAACGCAGGTCAATAGAGTGGTCAAGAAGGCATACGGCATGCTTTCCTTCATCGGACGGGGTATTGAGTACAAGAGTTGGCAGGTCATGTTACAGTTGTATAGGACTTTGGTTCAGCCACACTTGGAATACTGCGTGCAGTTCTGGTCGACACATTACCAAAAGGATGTGGATGCTTTGGAGAGGGTGCAGAGGAGGTTCACCAGGATGTTGCCTGGTATGGAGGGCGCTAGCTCTGAAGAGAGGTTGAGTAGATTAGGATTATTTTCATTAGAAAGACGGAGGTTGAGGAGGGACCTGATTGAGGTGTACAAAATCATGAGAGGAATAGACAGGGTGGATAGCAAGAAGCTTATTCCCAGAGTGGGGGATTCAATTACAAGGGGACACGAGTTCAAAGAGAAAGGGGAAAAGTTTAGGGGGGATATGCGTGGAAAGTTCTTTACGCAGAGTGTGGTGGGTGCCTGGAATGCATTGCCAGCGGAGGTGGTAGACGCAGGCACGATAGCGTCTTTTAAGATGTATCTAGCCAGATACATGAATGGGCAGGAAGTAAAGAGATACAGACCCTTAGAAAATAGGCGACAGGTTTAGATAGAGGATTGGATCGGCGTAGGCTTGGAGGGCTGAAGGGCCTGTTCCTCTGCTGTGATTTTCTTTGTTCTTTGAGTGTGTCGGTCAGTGTTCCTGCAAAGCTGTGTGCAGCAGCCTGGAAGGTACCACGCAGGTCCTGTTCCGTGATAAATAACACACGTCTTCGAAGATTCATAAGAATGTAAAAGGACTGCACATGGGACAATAAAACTTGCCGTGCACAACAACTGCATTTTTATTGGGAACGTTGGAGCCAGATGTAGCTCAGTGGGTAATAATCCTGCCTCTGAGTTATACGTTTGTGGGTTCTGGTCTGAACATAAAATCGAGGCTGATGCCACCCAACAGAAAATCAGAACAAACCAGAGAGACTCAGAAAAGGAAACTTGTGTTGAATTTGTGAGCCTCGCTTTCTGGAATGTTTTAGTGTTTAGTCAGAATGTTGACCCAGTGATATTTTGCCCCTGTGGGATGAGAGTTATCTGAATGGAGATTATAACATCTTATTGCAACATGAAGGTACCGTGCGTACTGAGTATATCAGCATTTGCAGAGTCCATCATATAAAATACTTTACTGGGTGTGGGATCAGGGTTTGATATTTCCAAAACACTGAGGTAAACTCGAACTTTTAATCAGCCCTGGGAGGAAAGTAAACCTGGAGACTTTCAAACAGTAATCAATGTCAGATTTGATCAATTATTAGGGATTAATCAATTTAGTATACAAAGCAGACAGAATATGCTGTTAATTAGCGGGATACGGGTTTTTTTACACCAGCCTGCATAAGGAAGTGTACCCTCTGCAGTTGTGGTATCACCAAAAGCAGCCAACTTAAAATGGCAGATTGATGTATGTGGTGTTTTACCGAGGTTCTGAGAGAGGGGAGAGAAACAGGCATAGACACAGACAGACACACACCCACAGAGAAAGACACGCACCAACACGCACACAAACAGACTGCCCCAGGGACAGAGAGCGACAGAGAATATTTCAATTTCCAAAAGGCATTCGAGAAGGTCAATCTTAGATTTAAAAATGAACAATTGATTTTGCATTTATGGTCGTTTACAGAAGACAGTTCCAAACTAACACCACCTTTAGTCTGTAGAGGTGTTACCTCACTTCACTCCTGAAAGGTCTGCCTCTAATTTTGAGACTATGCTCACCAGTCCCAGACTCCTCCAAACATAAAAACGGACAGTAAAACTTTCTATCGGGACATAAAAAGGAATCTTTTGGCTGAGACAAATGTGGGTCCATTACAGGCAGAGTCAGGGGAATTTATAATGGGGAAGAGAGAAATGAGAGTGAAGCTAAATGATAACTTTGTGTCTGTCTTCACTGAGGAAGATACAAGAAATCTCCCAGAATTGTAGATCCCAGGGATTGGGGGAATGAGGAATTGAAGGAAATTAGTATTAGTGAGAAGGTTGTATTGGAGAAATTAATGGGGCTGAAGGTTGATAAGTTCCCAGGACCTGAGATTCGACATCCCAGAGTGTTGAAAGAGGTAGCTATGGAGATAATGGATGCATTGGTGATCATCTTCCAAAATTCTATACTTTCTGGAACGGGTCCTGCAGATTGGAAAGTAGCAAATGTCAGCCCTCTATTTAAGAAGGGAGGGAGAGAGAAAACAGGGAATTTCAGACCTGTTAGCCTTCCATCAGTGATTGGGAAAAGGATAGAATCTCTTCTAAAGGATGTGATAAATGGATACTTGGATAATAATGATCTGATTGGGCATTGTCAACATGGATTGAGGAATGGGAAATCACGTTTGACGAACCCGTTGGAGCTTTTTGAGGATGTTCCAGCAGAATTAATAAAGGTGGACGTTGTGGACTTGGATCTTCCGAAGGCTTTTGATAAAGTCTCCCACAGAAAACTGGTTAGCAAAATTAAAGCACATGGGACAGGAGGTAATATACTGGCATGGATGCAGGATTGGTTAACAGGCAGAAAACAGAGAGTAGGAATGAACGGGTCATTCTCCCATTGGCAGACTGTGACCGCAAGGATCAGTACTCGGGCCCCAGCTGTTCACAATATACTTCAATGATTTGGATGTGGGGACCAAATGTAATATTCCCAAGTGCTCAGATGACAAAAGTTGGGAATGCGTGTTGTGAAGAAGATGCAAAGCGACTGCAAGGGGATTTGGTCAGACTTAGTGAGTGGGCAAGAACGTGGTGGATGGAATATAATGTGGAAAAATGAGAGGTTAACCATTTTGGAAGGAAAAATAGATGTGCAGAATATTTCTTAGATGGTAAGAGATTAGAAAGTGTAGATGTACAAAGTGACCTGGGTGTCCCCGTCAATAAGTCACTGAAAGCTAATATGCAGGTGCACAAAGCAATTAAGAAGACTAATGGTATGTTAGCCTTCATCACAAGAGGATTTGAGTCCAGGAGTTGTGAAGTCTTACTTCAATTGTATAGAACCTTGGTTAGACCGCACCTGGAGTACTGTGTGCAGTTTTTGGTCCCCTTACCTTAGGAAGGATATTATTGCCAGAGAGGGAGTGCAATGAAGGTTCACCAGACCTGTTTCCAGGATGACGGGACTGTCCTATCAAGATAGATTGGGGAAACTAAGGCTGTATTCTCTAGAGTTTCAAAGAATGAGGGGTCATCTCATTGAAACCAACACATACTTAATGGGATAGACAGGGTAGATGTTTCTCCTGGTTGAGGAGTCTAGAATCAGGGGACACGATTTCAAAATAAGGGTCAAGCCACTTAGGGCAGAGATGAGGAGAATTTTCCTTACTCAGAGGGTTGTGAATCTTTGGAATTCTCTACTCCAGTGGGCTGTGGAAGTTTAGTCATTGAGTATGTTTAAAGCAGAGATTGACAGATTTCGAAATACAAATGACATGAAGGAATGTGGGGATATTGTGGGAAAAAGACATTGAAGAGGATGATCAACCATGATAGTATTGAATGGCAGAGCAGGCTCGATGGGCTGAATGGCCTACTCCTCTTCCTATGTTCCAAAGCAGCTGAAATAGTTTCTTCCAAGCTACCCCATCAGTTCCCCTTAATATCTCAACAACTTTGAGTAAATCACCTGGATCCTCCTAAATTCCAGGGAATAAATCCATAGTTTGTGTAATATCACCTTGTAATTTAACCCTTGGAGTCCAGTTATCATTCTGGTAAATCTACACTGCACTCAGATGGAAACAGACTCCCCCCCAAGTCTCTTTAGACCTCCAGTATTTCTAACTTTTTACCATTTATAACGTACTCTGTTCCAGTATTGTTTTTACCGACATTGAAATCTCTCTTCCACAGTTTTGCCCATTTATTTAAGATAATAATATCTCTTTGAAATTTGATGCTTCCAGCTACACTGCTTACAATGCTGCCTATTTTGGTGTCATTGACAAACTTGGGTATGTGGCATTCTACCACATCATCTTAAATCATTAATAAATACAGCAAAACTGAGACACACACAGGCTTTGCACTCGTAGACAGGAGTGAATCATTCCATCCTGGAGGTTTTTTAATTCAAGATTTATGTTTATTTAAAGAAAAAACAGAAATTAAATTCACAACAGCCCTGTGTGAACTCCTGCTTTTTCAATCATCAGCACAGGCCTTCAAATTAAAACCCATAAAAAGAGATTCATTTTCCTACTGCTGTTGTCTGACTGTCTCAGGTTTTGTATATTGTTCCCTTCTCCTCTTCTTCCATGTGTCTGAGGTCTTTGAAGTTTGTCAGACATTGGTAAACTACTTCATGTGGTGTTCTGTCAATACCTTCAATTCTGAGCATCTGCAAAGGACACAATTCAAATTCTCACCTTATTGCATCAACCAAAACCTGCAGGTCCATTCAAACTCCGCTATTTCCTGTCTCTGCAAAGATCGCTCACACTTCCACAATGCAGGAATGTCTGAATGGAAACAGCTTTTGACACATTTCTCAACACGTTTACTGACACTTTTCAGGATGAAGCTACATTCAACTGAATGCCAGGATCTGTTTCTCTGTCAAGTTTAAAGCACTAACCTTACATTAGTGAGGAGTCAGTCTCTGAAATAAATGTCCCAGTGTTGGTGTTCTATCATGAAATATCCACTGTAAACAAACCTAAAATAGCTGACTGATGTTCTGTGAGAGGAGGGAAAGAGGGAGACATCAGACCGAGAGGGTGTCTCAGACACAGAGAGTGATAGCAGGATACTTGACAGAGGACAGAGGAAGAGGAGACCATTTAGCCCCTCAACTCTGTTCTGTCATTCAATGAGATCATGGCTGATCTGTGATCGAACTCCATGTACCCGTCTTTGCCCCATATCACTTAATACCTTTTGTTAGCAAAAATCTATCAAACTCAGATTTAATAATTAACAAGTGTCTCAGCATCAATTGCTGTTTGTTGGAGAGAGTTCCAAACCGATACCATACCTGGTGTGTTGAAGTGTTTCTTTATTTCACTCCTGAAAGTTTTTTAGTCTACGTTTAAATTTTTAGACTATATCCCCAAGTTCTGGACTCCGCAGCTAGTGGGAATAGTTTCTATCTGTCTACCCGATCAGTTTCCCTTAACATTCTGAAAACCTTCATCAAATCACCCCTTAGTCTTCGAAATTCCAGGGATACAGAGTAAAGCTCCATTTACACTGTCCCATTAGACAATCGCAAGCCAAGCACAGTGTGGGCTTAGACACAGAGTAATTTACCCTCTGCACTGTCCCATCACACACTCCCAGGACAGGGGCAGCATGAGGTTAGATACAGAGTAAAGACAGGGCCTATTGTATTATAAACAGAGAAATGGTCTTGTGCAGCACAAACTGAGACCGGGTGAAATGCAGCAGAAGCAGAGACACACACACAGATACAGACACTAATACACACACAAACCGACACACAGAGACTGCACAATCTGCACATCAGTAAAAATCACCCAACAGAACCATCATCAAATATCCCCATGTTCTGTCCAAACCAGTGTTGGGCGTTTTGTGTTCTTGTGTGTTCCATTTCACCAGACTGCCTCTATCCTCCTGAAGTCTGCTGCTAGTCCCTTCCATGTTTATTACATTGCAGATGTCACAAACATTGGCAAATGTTGAAGTTATGCCCTGTAAACACAAGTCCAAGTCATTAGTATATATCAAAAAGAGCAGTGATCCTAATATAAACCTCCACTGTATAGCGCCCTCCAGTCTGAAACAACCATTGTCCACTCTCTCTGCAATGTCGTATCCACTCAGCCACTGCCCCTTTCATCCATTGAGCACCAATATTGCTAACTAGTCAATTAGGAGGCACCATTGAGTCCTCCCCAATGAGGACACTCGTCCCAGACCTCTCTGTTTCTAATCTCCCATCAACTTTCCTGGACAGGTACAGCATGGATTAGATACAAAGTAATGCTCCTGTCCCATCCAACAGTCCCAAGGCAGGAACATCATGGGGTGGATACAGAGTGAATTTCGCTCTGCACTGTCCGAAACAGAGAGAGGCAGAAAGAGAGAAACAGAGAGACACAGACTGACAGGGTGACTGATAGCGAAAGAAGGATATTTAACATCGGACATAGGAAGAGGAGGAGGCAATTTAACCCCTCAACATTTTTCCAGCATTTAATGAGATCAGGACTGATCTCTGATCTAACTAACACCAGATATCCCACCTTTGCCCTTTATCTCTTAATACCTTTGGTTAACAAGAATCTATCAATACCAGTCTTAAAAATTAACAATTAAGCCAGCATGAATTCCTGTTTGCAGAAGAGATTTCCAAAATTGCAAAGAAATCCAAAGGAATGATTGGAGAGGCTGGGGTTGTTTTCTTTGGAACAGAGGAGGCTGAAGGGAGATTGAGTTGAGGTGTATAAAATTATGAGGGGCCTCGATAGAGTGGATAGGAAGGACCTATTTCCCTTAGCACAGAGGTCCATAAGCGGGGACATAGATTTCAAAATTTCCACAACCAAAAACATGATGGTTTGATGGCTCCCACAGTGGAATAGCTTTCTGGATGTTTAAAATGGAAGATATTCTCTCTGGATCTCTCCTGATGTTTCTCTCTCCATACCTGTCTGTTAGATGTGTGTACACACAGCAGTGAAGGATTGCATCAAATTAATATATCTTACATTCTCCTTTTCGATCCATCCCAACAATCTGTCTCTCTCCAACCTTGTCCCTCTCTCCAGCACTCTCTCTGTCTGTATATCTCACCCTCTCTCCCTCTGTCTCCGTCCCAGTGTCAGAGATAGCAGGAGGGAGAGACAGAGAGGAGGACAGAGAGAGACACAGAGAAAACCCCCAGATTCTCCAATCTATCCACGTAACTGAAGTCCCTTATCCATGGAACCTTGCTCGTGGACCTTTTCTGCACCCTCTCTAATGCCCCCACATCCTTCCTAAAGTGTGGTGTCCAGAATTGGACCATACTCCAGTTGAGGTGAAAGCAATGATTTACGAAAGTCCATCATATCTCTCTTGTTTTGTATTCTATGTCTCTATTTATAAATCCCAGGACTGACCCCTTATGCCTTCTAATCACTTTCACAGCCTGCCCCGCCACCTTCAGTGATTGGTGCACAAATACCCCCCCAGATCTGTCTGTTTCTGCACCCCCTGTTAGAATTGTATTCTTTAGTTTCGATTGCCTCTCCTCCTTCTTCCTGCCTGTGGAGATGGAAGATGTGGGCATGGTTCAGAATGAATACATTGTATCTATCTTCACAAAAGAGGGAACGACACAGACATTGTAGTCAAGGAGGAGGAGTTTGAAATATTGGCTGGGATCAACATACTGAGAGGTCACATTAAGGGTTTCAACATCTTTGAAAGCTGATAATTCACCAAGTTGTTAAGTGGTGTAAGGGAGGAAATAGAGGAGGCTCTGACCATCATTTTCCAATCCTCTCTGGTTACAATCCAAACTAGTGTCTTATACAAGTTCGAACATAACTTCCTTGCTCTTGTAATCTGAGCCCTATTAATAAAGCCCAGGATACTGTACACTTTATCAACCACTCTCTCAACCTGTCCTGCCAGCTTCAATGGCTTATGCACATATACACCCAGCTCCCTCTTCTCCTGCAACCCCTTCAGAATTGTAACCTCTATTCTATATTGCCTCTCCATGTTCTTCCTACCAAAATTAATCATTCACATTTCTCCACATGGAACCTCATGTGTCACTTGTCCACCCATTCCACCAACTTGTCTATGTCCTTTTGAAGTTCTACACTATCCTCCTCACAGTTCACAATGCTTCCAAGTTTCGTATCATCTTCCAACTTTGGAATTGTGCCCTGTACACAGAGGTCTAGGTCATTAATATATATCAGGAAAAGCAAGGGTCCCAACACTGATCCCTGGGGAACTCCACTACAAACCATCTTCCAGCCCGAAAAACATCCATGTACAACTATTCCCTGTTTCCCGTCTCTCAGCCAGTTTTGTATGCATGTTGCTACCGTCCCATTTATTCACTGAGCTGTAATTTTGTGCAGCTCTGTATCAAATGCCCTCTGGTAGACCATGTAAACCAAAGAGACAGAGGAAGATGAGGAGGCACTTTAACCCTTCGACCCTGTTCCAGCATTCAGTGAGATCAGGGCTGATCTCTGATCTAACGAACACCATAGATCCCACCTTTGCCCCTGATCTCTTAATACCTTTGGTTAACAAGAATCTATCAATCCCAGATTTAAAAATGAACAAGTGTCTCAGCATCAATTACTGTTTGTGGAAGAGAGTTCCAAACTGATACCACACCTGGTGTGTTGAAGTGTTTCTTCATTTCACTCCTGAATGTTTTTAGATGATGTTTAGATTTTTAGATTATGCCCACAAGTTCTAGACTCCGCAGCCAGTGGGAATATTTTATCTCTGTCTACTCGATCAGTTTCACTTATTATTCTGAAAACTTTGATCGAGTCATGCCTTAACCTTCTAAATTCCGTAGATACACAGTAAAGCTCCATTTACACTGTCCCATTAATCACTTCCAGGGCAGGGGCAGCATGGGGTGAGACACAGAGTAAAGACAGGGCCTATTGTATTCTAAACAGAGTAATGGTCTTGTGCAAGACAAACCGAGACCGGGTGCAACGCAGCATAAGCAGAGACCACTCCCAGGGCAGGAACATCATGGGGTGGATACAGAGTGAATCTCGCTCTACGCAGTCTGAAACAGACGGAGAAATAGATAAAAAGAGAGAAACAGAGAGACACAGACAGACAGGGTGTCTGAGAGTGAAAGAAGGATATTTAACATCAGACATAGGAAGATGAGGAGGCAATTTAACCCCTCAACCCTGTTCCAGCATTCAGTGAGATCAAGGCTGATCTGTGATCTAACTAACACCATATATCCCACCTTTGCCCCTTATCTCTTAATACCTTTGGTTAACACGAATCTATCAATCGCAGATTTAAAAATTAACAATTAAGCCAGCATGAAATCCTATTTTCAGAACAGAGATCCAAAATTGCAAAGAAATCCAAAGGAATGATTGGACAGGCTGGGGTTGTTTACTTTGGAACAGAGGAGGGTGAAGGGAGATTGTGTTGAGGTGTATAAAATTATGAGGGGCCTCGATAGAGTAGATAGGAAGTACATATTTCCCTTAGCACAGAGGTCCATAAGCGGGGACATAGATTTCAAAATGAATACAACCAATATCATGATGGTGTGATGGCTCCCACAGTGGAATAACCTGATTGATATTTAAAATGGACGATATTCCCTCTGTATCTCTCCTGATGTTTCTCTCTCCATACCTATCTCTTATATGTCTGTGCGCACAGCAGTGAAGGATGATCTCAAATGAATACATCTTACATTCTCCCTTTCAATCCATCCCATCAATCTCTCTCTCTGCAACCTTGTCCCTCTCTACAGCCCTGTCTCTGTCTGCATATCTAACCCTCTCTCCCTCTGTGTCTCTCCCAGTGTCAGAAACAGCAGGAGGGAGAGATATAGAGAGGAAGACAGAGAGTGACACAGAGAACAACCCTGGCTTCTCCAATTTCCCAGAGATGAAATGAAGGGATAATTTCTGCACATCTACCCTGTCCCATCGAATACACTCAGAGAAGGTACAGCACGGGTTAGATACAGAGTACAGCTCCGTTTAAACATTCCCTGGAGTGTCGGATTAACCCGGGTCACTCACTGTGCCTGGCTCAGGCTCAAGACTCACCTGCCTCAGTCACTGAGACGCTCCTGTATCACTTGTCTTAATATAAGTGGATGCCGGGTTTGGGAGCAGGACAGTCACACGGGATTAGGACGACTGCTCATGTGGAGGATAAGAACATATAGAACATAGAACATAGAACATACAGCACAGAACAGGCCCTTCGGCCCACAATGTTGTGCCGATCCTTTGTCCTCTGTCAAGGACAATTTAATCTATACCCCATCATTCTCCTTTATCCATATACCTATCCAAAAGCCTTTTGAAAGTCCCTAAAGTTTCTGACTCAACAACTTCCCCGGGCAAGGCATTCCATGCCTCGACCACTCTCTGGGTAAAGAACCTTCCCCTGACATCACCCTTATATCTCCCACCCTTCACCTTAAATTTATGACCCCTTGTAACGCTTTGCTCCACCCGGGGAAAAAGTTTCTGACTGTCTACCCTATCTATTCCCCTGATCATCTTATAAACCTCTATCATGTCACCCCTCATCCTTCTCCTTTCTAATGAGAAGAGGCCTAGAATGTTCAGCCTTTCCTCGTAAGACTTATTCACCATTCCAGGCAACATCCTGGTAAATCTCCTCTGCACCCTCTCCAAGGCTTCCACGTCCTTCCTAAAATGAGGCGACCAGAACTGCACACAGTACTCCAAATGAGGCCTTACCAAGGTCCTGTACAGCTGCATCATCACCTCACGGCTCTTAAATTCAATCCCTCTGCTAATGAACGCTAACACCCCATATGCCTTCTTCACAGCCCTATCCACTTGAGTTGCAACTTTCAATGATCTATGCACATAGACCCCAAGGTCTCTCTGCTCCTCCACATGCCCAAGAACCCTACCGTTAACCCAGTATTTTGCATTCATGTTCGTCCTTCCAAAATGGACGACCTCACACTTTTCAGGGTTAAACTCCATCTGCCACTTTTCAGCCCAGCACTGCAACCTATCCAAGTCCCTTTGCAGACGACAATAGCCCTCCTCGGTATCCACAACTCCACCAACCTTTGTATCATCTGCAAATTTACTGACCCACCCTTCGACTTCCTCATCCAAGTCGTTAATAAAAATCACAAACAGGAGAGGACCCAGAACTGATCCCTGCGGCACGCCACTGGTAACTGGGCTCCAGGCTGAGTATTTACCATCTAAGACCACTCTCTGCCTTCTATCAGTTAGCCAATTCTTAATCCAACTGGCCACATTCCCCACTATCCCATGCCTCCTGACTTTCTCCATAAGTCTACCATGGGGGACCTTATCAAATGCCTTACTAAAATCCATGTACACCACATCCACTGGTTTACCCTCATCCACTTGCTTGGTCACCTGCTCAAAGAATTCAATCAGGCTTGTGAGGCAAGACCTACCCCTCACAAAACCGTGCTGACTGTCCCGAATCAAGCAGTGTCTTTCCAGATGCTCAGAAATCCTATCCCTCAGCACCTTTTCCATCAACTTGCCTACCACCGAAGTAAGACTAACTGGCCTGTAATTCCCAGGGTTGTTCCTATTCCCTTTCTTGAACAGGGGCACAACATTTGCCACCCTCCAATCACCTGGTACCACCCCCGTCAGCAGAGAAGATGAAAAGATCATTGCCAGCGGCTCTGCAATTTCATCCCTTGCTTCCCATAACATCCTTGGATATACCCCGTCAGGCCCGGGAGACTTGTCTATCTTCAAGTTATTCAAAAACCCCAACACATCTTCCCTCCTAACGAGCACTTCCTCGAGCTTACCAGTCTGCTTCCCACCGTCCTCTTCAGTAATACACCCCTTCTCATTCGTAAATACCGAAGAGAAGTACTCATTCAAAACCTCACTTATCTCTTCCGGCTCAACACACAGTCTCCCGCTATTGTCCTTGACCGGACCTACGGTCCCCTTAGTCATCCTCATATTTCTGACATACGCGTAAAAGGCCTTGGGGTTTTCTTTTATCCTACCCGCCAAGCATTTTTCATGCCCTCTCTTAGCTCTCCTAATCCCTTTCTTCAGATCCTTCCTGGCCATCTTGTATCCCTCCAGAGCTATGCCTGTGCCCTTTTTCCTCATCTTTATATACGCATCCTTCTTCTTCCTAACAAGACTCTCAACCTCTCTTGTCAACCACGGTTCCCTCACATGACCATCCCTTCCCTGTCTGACAGGGACATGCTTATCAATGGCCCCTACTATCTGCTCCTTGAAAAAGTTCCACATTTCGACCGTGCCCTTCCCTGCCAGCATATGCTCCCAACTTATGCTCCTCAGTTCCTGCCTGACAGCATCATATCTACCCTTCCCCCAATTGTAAACCTTGCCCTGTTGCACATACCTATTCCTCTCCATTACCACAGTGAATGCTACAGAATTGTGATCACTATCTCCAAAGTGCTCGCCCACCAACAGCTCTATCACTTGCCCTGGTTCATTACCTAGTACCAAATCCAATATTGCCTCCCCTCTGGTCGGGCAGTCTACATACTGAGTCAGAAAGGCTTCCTGGACATACTGCACAAACACTACCCCATCCAAACTATTCGATCTAAGCATCAGTAATCCCTCAGAGAATCAGAACAGACCAGCGAAACTCAGAAAAGGAAACTTGTGTTGAATTTGAGAGTCTTGCATTGTGGAATGTTTTAGCATTTGGTGAGATTGTTGAGCCAGTGACATTTTGCCCCAGTGGGATGAATAGATACTATATGACTTTATTATAACAGTAAGGTACCGTGTGTACTGTAAATATGGACTGAAATAACAATGTAACTGATCAATTTTCAGCTGAATACTGTGACGACAGTTAGAGTCATAGAGTTATACAGCACAGAAACAGGCCCTTCGGCCCATCGTGTTCCGTGCCCACCATCAAGCACCTACCCATTCTAATCCCATTTTCCAGCACTTGGCCCGTAGCCTTGTATGCTACAGCATTTCAAGTGCTCATCTAAACACTTATTAAATGTTGTGAGGGTTCCTGCCTCTACCACGGCTTCAGGCAGAACGTTCCAGATTCCAACCACCCTCAGGGTGAAATAAAGTGTCCTCAAATCCCCTCTAAATATCCTGCCGCTTACCCTTAAATCTGTGCCCCCTGGTTATTGACCCCTCCGCTAAGGGAAAAAGTTTCTTCCTATCTAACCTATCAATTCCCCTCATAATTTTGTATACCTTAATCATGTCCCCCCTCATCCTTTGCTGCTCGAAGGAAAACAAACCCAGCCTTTCCAGTCTCTCTTCATAGCTGAAATGCTCCAGCTCAGGCAACATCCTGGTGAATCTCCTTTGCACCCTCTCCAGTGCAATCACATCCTTCCTATGGTGTGGCACCCAGAACTGTACAGAATCCACCAGCTGTGGCCGAACTAGTGTTTTACACAGCTCCATCATAACCTTCCTGCTCTTATACTCTGTGCCTTGGCTAATAAAGGCAAGTATCCCATATGCCTTCCTAACCACGTTATCTACCTGTGCTGCTGCCTTCAGTGATCTATGGACAAGTACACCAAGGTCCCTCTGACACTCTGTACTTCCTATGGTCCGACCATCCATTATATATTCCCTTGCCTGGTTAGCCCTCCCAAAGTGCATCGCCTCAGACTTCTCAGGATTAAATTCCATTTGCCACTGCTTTGCCCATCTTACCAGCCCATCTATATAGTCCTGCAATCTAAGGCTTTCCTCCTCACTATTTAAGACACCACCAATTTTCGTGTCATCTGCAAACTTACTGATCATACCTCCTATATTCACATCAAAATCATTAATGTACACTACAAACAGCAAGGGTCCCAGCACCGATCCCTGCGGTACACCACTGGTCAGTTATACTTGCTATCCTGTGAGAATGTACATAAGACACGATGGGATGAAGTCAAAGTGGACACTGTTGAATTTGTTAGCTTGATCTTTGTGGGAACACAAGCGTTAAAAATATTAAATGTTCAATTCACTTGGACAAGTAAACACTCAACAGAAATGGGTCTGGAATTTCCTATGTGCTGCATTCCTAAGACAAGATATGGACAGTAAATGACCAAAGGACTGGAATTACAAGAAGGCAGGATATGGAGAATAAAATGGAGTCTTTTAATGACAAGAAATTAGATACGGGTGAGGTTTGGAATGTAGAAGCAAATGCAATGTGTGTGTGGGGTGGTCCAGGCAGTATAGGAAAATATATTGATCACACACAGGGATTGATCATGCAGGGAAAGACCCTAACACTGAGCCCAGTGACATGGTGCACGAGGGGAGAGTGAAGGTCAGTCCTGGATATAAGGGGGTCCCTTTCCTTTATCTGACACTGCAGTCCAGATAGCCGGGCCAGCTACTGGAAGAAGATCCTTCCTGAACGACTGATCATCGATCAGTGGGAACTTGGTGAGATTAAAGACACAGACTAGGTGAGAGCCTGTGTGGATCATTTCCAGCATTGATTTTTCCAGGAATATTCACTGGAAATTTCGTGCTATTTTCCTGGAGTTCTATGTAACCGAGCCTACGTGTAACCTTTAATCTTGTAGTGCATGTGTAATGTTAATTTCTGAAAACCATACAGAGTAAAGCTTAAGGTACTCCAACAAACTCAGGAGTGTTGGCATTTATTACCTTATCGTGTCGAAGCTGCAGTTAAGTTGGACTCGACTTGTGAATAATTGTTTTTAAGTTGCTTTTCCGACCGTACTGCAGCATCCCACCATATAATATTCTTTGCTGTCTATATTGTCTGAATACAGACATAAAATAGCCACAAATTTTGCTATTTATGCCGACGGTGAAGTGTTTATTTTGTCTGTGATTTAACTGGACCCCTAATGATAATCAACTCATTTTGTTAGCCACGATTGATTCACATTTTCTGTTGGGTTTTTGTTTCTGACAGGAATATACATTTGCTGTCAACCGTGAAATAACTTCTTTAACTACTAAGCATTGTCTGGCTACTGTCAAATCGTTTAATGGATTTTCCCAATACACCATTGGCAACTTGCCCTTCATATCTTCATAGTTTCCATCGTTCAGATTTAAAAGCCTAGTTTCAGAATTAACTATATCGTTTTTCTCAAATGTAAAATTCAATCATATTGTGGTCACGATTTCATAATGGCTCCTTTACAACAAGGTTATTAATTAGCCCTTTCTCATTACAAAATACTAAATCTGAAATAGCTCGATCCCCAGTTGGTTCTTCAACATACTGCTCCAGTCATCCATCTCATACACATACCGGGAATTCATCCTCCACAGAATTAGTGCTAATTAGGATGAGACAATCTATCTGTAAATTGAAGATGTCCATTGTTACTGTATTGCCCATGTTACATGCAGCTGTAATTTCCTGATGTTTACCGTGTTCAACATTACCACTGCAGTTTGGTGGTGGACAAAACATCTCCCACCAATGTTTGTTGCCCTTCCTGTTTCTTAGCTCCACCCAAACTGATTCGACACCTTGTTCCATCGATCTAAGATACTGTCTCACTAATGTACTGTCTTGTCCTTCATTAACAGCACTATCACACCTCCTTTTCCCCTCCGCCTATCCTTCCTAAACGACTCCATCGAGGATTAACATGTTCGTGTCGTAATGATGGGCTAGGCCTAAATTAACCAAAACTTTAATCCATTTTAAAACACAAGGACCACCACCCAACAGGCACATGTTGAAATGAGAGATCAAAAGCCAGACACAAATGCAGGAAGACACATCGAATCCTGCCTCTGGGTGAAGGACACTGTCCAAGGCGGATGGACAGTCTGTCCAATAACATTCCTCATCCCAAAACTCTCTCACTCCCTTCATTTATTGTCATAGTTTTCAAAGTAAAACAGATGCCCCCAGGAGCAGAGCAGTAAATTAAATTAAATTGGATAAATCAAAGCAAACGATTCTCAGGAATAGGTGCAGCAAGATCCCAAATCTGTTTTCTCTCAGTTGTACTGACAATCTCTCATTAACATCCCAATTCAAACAAATGCTGGTTAGAAAGCAAAGGATCAATACTGATATCGATTGAGCTCACAATGCGAGCACACAACCCACACACACCAGACTGAGAGAAATATCCCTTCCACTGGAGAGAGAGGGAGGGAGAGGGTTTGGTATTTGAACTGGGACTCCTTTCCACCCAGACACAACCCAGCTCAGCAGTTTGCTTCACCAGTGAATATGTTTTAATTTAAAGCTAGTCTAATGATGGCCATGAAACCATTGTTAATTGTTGTAAAAACCCATCTGGTTCACTAATGTCCTTCAGGGAAGGAAATCTGCTGTCCTTACCTGGTCTGGCCTACATGTGACTCCAGATCCACAGCAATGTGGATAACTCTTCCATGCCCTCGAAATGGCCTCGCAAGCCACTCAGTTCAAGGGCAATTAGGGATGGTCAATAAATGCTGGCCTGGCCTGCGACACCCACATCCTATGAAAGAATTTTAAGAAATGTTACTCGTTGTGATGTTGTTCAATATGTTCCTTGGGGTCCTGTCCATTGACATGTTAATTCAGCACAATGAGGACAGAACCAGTTTGACCAGGGGACATGTTTTGTTGATGTAAAACATTTAACTCTAAGCCCTTGTCGGGAACATTAATGCAGTTTGAAAATGTCTGATCCCCCTTTCAGGCCCCACACAGGGATTGGAAAATGTTCGGGAGGCAGTGACACATGTCAATTCCAACCTCAGCTCAAAACTCACGTTGAACAAATTCAGATCCATCTGTCTGACTCTCTCTCTGTGTCTGTCTGTCTCTCTCCCATGCTCTGTCTGTCTCATTGTCACTCCCCCTCTCTCTCACTCGTTCTATGTCTGTCTCTCTCCGTGTCTGATTTACTCTCTCATTCCACGTCAGTCTCTTTCTCTTTATTTCATGCTCTACCTGTCCAACTTTCGTTCGCCCTCTTTTGTTCCCTCTCTCTCTCTATCTATCTCTTGGTTTTGTACTCTCTCTGACTCACTGTCACTTCCCGTCTCTCCCGCTCCTCGTCTCCGAACCCCCTCCCACCCCCCCCCCCCCACCCCACTGTCTCCCCAACGTCTCTCCCTCCATGTTTGGTGCTCTGTACTTTTGTACTCTCTCTCTTTTTCTTCAATCCTTTCTCTCACTCCCTGTCTGTATTTCTATATCAATCTGTCTGCTTCCTTTAACTCACTCTCTGTCACCTCGCCTCTTTCCTTCATGTGGTCTGGCAATCTGTCTCCTTCGTCCATACTGTCTGGCACCCCCTCTGTCTTTCTCTCTCTCTCTCTCTCTCTCATTTTTTTGTTATCTATACATTGTCACATTGTAGCTCTGCCTTTTATCTGGGCCAGAGAGAGGATCTCCCATTGTACAATACACACTGTAGAATTTCGTCATTCACCTTTTGGAACTGCGTGTTTTCTGGGCCAGAGAGAGCAGGCTGCATAGTTAAATGGAGTTTTGATATATGTTCATTCCCACATTGCAGAATTGCCCTGTTACTGGGCAAGAGAGATAGAGAGAAGCTGGGGTTGATCATTGGAAATGGGGAAGTTCTGAGTTGTTCATTCCCGAATTGTGGAACTGTCTGTTATCTGGAGCAGAGAGAGGAGCTGGAACTGATCATTGGAATTCGATGCTACGTTTATTGTAGCAAAGGTATTATTCTGGCTGGCGGGCTAAATATTAATCAGAGATCGTCAGTTCTGGGCTAATTGATCTGAAACGTTGAATCATAGAAATAGAATCAGAGAAAGTTTAATGCACAGAAAGAGGCCACTTGACCCATTGTGTCTGTGCCAGCCCAAAAAACGATCCACCTATTCTAATCCCACCTTCCAGCATTTGGTTCTTAACCCTGCAGCTTACAGAACTTGATATGCATATCCAGACTCCTTTTGAATGAGTTGAGGGTCTCTGCCTCAACTATCTTTTCAGGCAGCGAGTTCCAGGCCCACATCAGCCTCTGGGTGAAAACATTTTGACTCATCTCCCCTCTGATTATTTTGGAAATCACTTTACATCTATTCCCCCTCGTCACTGAACTCTCTGCTGAGGAGAATTGAACCTTCACCTCCACTCAACATCCTGTAACATTTCAATCAGATCTGTTCCAAGGAGAACAAACCCAGCCTATCCAATCTTTCCTCATAGCTGCATTTTTCCTGTCCTGGCAACATCCTCGTAAATTCCCTCTGTACCCTCTCCAGTGCAGTTACATCCTTTCTTAGTGACGTGACCAGAACTGCACACAGTACTCAAGTTGGGACCGAACTAATGAATTATACAGTTCCAACATAACCTCCCTGCTCTTATATTCTATACCTCGGCTAATAAAGGAGAGGATTCCATATGCCTTCTTAACCACCTTATCAACCTGTCCGTCTATCTTCAGGGATCTGTGGACATTCACTCCAAGGTGACTCACTCCCTCTGTACTTCTCAGTATTTCCCCATTAATTGTACATTCAGTTGTCTTGTTTGACCTCCCGAAATGCATCACCTCACAATTCTCTGAGTTGAACTCCATTTGCCACTTTTCTTCCCAGCTTACCAGATCATCAATATCTTCCTGCAGCCTACAACTATACTGCTCGCTCTCTACTACAAGGCCAATCTTTGTGTTGTGTGCAAACTTCTTGATCATGCCCCCTACATTTCCATCCAAAACTTTAATATATACCACGAAAAGCAGGGGCCTCAGTACTGAGGCCTGCAGAAGGCCACTGGAAACATCCCTCCATTCACTAAAACACCCGTCAACAATTACCCTTTGTGTCCTGCCACTGAGACACTTCTGTATCAACATTGCTGCATTTCCCTCGATCCCATGGGATTTTAATTTTTTAACCAGTCTGTCCTGTGGGACCTTATCAAAAGCCTTGCTAAAATTCTTGTAGACCACATCAACTGCACTACCCTCATCTATCTTTCTTGTTATTTCTTCAAAAAATTCAATCAGGTTGGTCAAACAAGATCATCCCTTCATGAATCAATGCTGACTATCCGTGATCAGGTTATGCCTTTCTAAGTGACAGTTTATCCAGTCTCTCAGAAAATATTCCAATTATTTCCCCACTACTGAGGTTATACCGACTGGCCTGTAATTAATCGGTTTATCCTACGCTCCCTTTTTAAACAGAGGTACAATGTCAGCTGTTCTCCAATACTCCAGTTCCACACCTGTGTCCAGAGAGCACCTAAACTCCCTACCTCTGTCACCTCCGCCAGCCCCCACAACCCTTACTATCTCTGAAACCTGCTCCATGCCCATACAATGCTCCCTATCCTGGTAACTTCCTCCAGCCCCTAAAACCCTCCCTATTTCTGTAACCGCCTCCATCCTCTACAGCCCTCCCAATCTCTGTTAACTCCTCAGCTGCACAACACTCCCTATCACTGTGGTCTCCTCCAGCCCCTAAAACCCTCCCGAGCTCTGTGACCTCCTCTGCACATCAATTCTCCCTCGATCTGTAACTTCCTCCTTACGAGACAACACTCCCGAACTCTGTAACCTCCTCCAGCCCGTATAAACCTCCCTATCTCTGCTATGTCCTCCAGTCCCCACAACTATCCCTATCTTATCACATACTCCAGCCCCTACAACCCTCCCTATCTCTGTGACCTCCACCAGCGCCCACAACTCCCTCCCGCATATCTCTGTGACCTACTCCAGCCCCTACAACTCTCCCAATCTCTGTCACCTACTGCAAACCTGATAAACCTGCCTATCTCTGTAACCTACTCAGCCCCGATAACACTACCTAACTCTGTTACGTCTTCCAGCCCCGAGAAGAATCCCTATCTCTGTCATTTCCTCAAGCCCTTACAACCCTCCCATGCTCTGTAATCTCCTCTAGTCCCTACAGCCCTCCCGATCTGTGCAGCCTCCTACAATCCTCCCTATCTCCATAACCTCCTCCAGCCCCTCCAACCCTCCCTATCTCTGGCACCTATTCAAGCCCCAACAACGCTCCCTATCACTGTAACCTCCTCCAGAGCGACAACCCTCCCTAACTCCACTAACTTTGGACAGCACAGTGGCGCAGTGGTTAGCACTGCAGCCTCACAGCTCCAGTGACCCGTGTTCAATTCTGGGTACTGCCTGTGCGGAGTTTGCAAATTCTCCCTGTGTCTGCTTGGGTTTCCTCCGGGTGCTCCTGTTTCCTCCCACATGCCAAAGACTTGCTCGTTGATATGTTAATTGGAATATGGAGTTAGTGTTGGATTAGTAGAGATGGGTGGTTGATGGTCGACACAGACTCGGTTTGCCGAAGGGCCTGTTTCAGTGCTGTATCTCTAAACTAAACTAAACAACTCCTCCAGCCCCAGCAATCCTCCTGCTAAATGCAACCTCCATCAACCTCTGAAAGCATCCCTATCTCTGTAACGTCCTCCAGCATCCACATCCCTTCCTATCTCTCCAAACTCCACCAGCCCTTCAACACTCAATATCTCTGTAACCTCCTCCACCCCGACAACCGTCCCTATCTCTGTAACGTCCTCTATCCCCTACAAGCTTCCATAAAACTGTCCCCGCCTCCAGTGCCTATAACTCTCCCTATCACTGTACTCCCCTCCAGCACATACAGCCCTCCTGATCTCTCTAACATCCTCCATCCCCTTCAAACCTCCCTATATCTGTAACCTCCTCCATCCCCTACAAATCTCCCTATCTCTGTAACCACCGCCAGTCCCTACAACTCTCACTATCCCTATTACCTCCTCAGCACCTTCAACCCTCCCTACCTTTTTAACTCCCTCCAGCCCCTACAATCCTCCTGAACTATAACCCCCTGCAGCCCCTAAAACCATCCATTTATCTGTAACCTCCTCCAGCCTCGATATTCCTTCCTGTCTCTCTAACCTCCTCCAGTCTCTACAACCTTCAATATCTCTGCAACTCCTCCACCAGCTACACCCTCCAAATCACTGTAATCTCCTCCAGCCCCTACAACCTTCCCTAGCTCTTCAACGTCCACCAGCCCCGACAAACCTCCCTATCTCTGTAACCTCCCCCATCCCTGACAACCCTCTCTTATCTCCGTTACCTCTTCAGCCCCACAACACTCCCTACATCTGTGACCTCCTCCTGCCCTGTCAACGCCCCCTATTTCTGTCACTTCCTCCAGCCCGTACAAACCTCCCTATCTCTGCTTCTTCGTCAGACCCCCCAACACTCCCTATCTCTAATTTCCTCCAGCCTGGAAAACCCTCCCTATCTCTGTAACCTCGGACAGCACCTACCACCCTCCGTATCTCTGTGAATTCCTCCCGCCCCTACAACCCCCCTGTCTCAGTAACCTCCTCAGCCCCTAAAGCATCCCTCGATCTGTCATCTACTCCAGTCCCGACAACACTCCCTACTCCATAAACTCCTCAACTCCTGCAACCCTCCCTCACTCTGTCACCTTCTCAGCCCCTACAACCCTCCCTATCTCTGTAAACTCCTCCAGCCCATTCAACCTTCTCTAGCTCTGTCACCGACCCCAGCCCCGACAGCCCTCCCTATCTCTGTGTTACTCTCCAGTTCCTACAAGCCTCCCGATCTCTGTAACATCCTCCAGCCGTGACAGCACACCCTTTCTCTGCAATCTCCTCCCGGCCATACAGCCCTCCCGATCTCTGTCACCTCCTACAGCAGACCAACATTCCCGATCTCTGTAACCGTCACCCCCTACAACACTTCGTATCTCTGCTGCCTCCTCCAGCCCTTACAACATTTCCTATCTCTGTCGCCTTCTCCAGGCTTGACAGCCTTCCCTAACACTGTCACCTACTCCAGGCTCTTCAACCCTCCCTTTCACTAACGTCCTCAGCCCCACAACCCTCCTGATCTCTGTCACCTCTTCCAGCACCACAACCTTCCCTCTCTCTGTAACCACGACCACCCCCGACAACACTCCGCATCTCTGCTGCCTCCTCCAGCCCTTACAACATTTCTTATCTCTGTCACCTTCTCCAGGCCCGACAGCCTTCCCTAACGCTGTCACCTACTCCAGGCTCTTGAACCCTCCCTATCTCTAACGTCCTCAGCCCTACAACCCTCCTGATCTCTGTCACCTCCTCCACCCCTACAACCTTCCCTGTCTCATGTTTCAGGTCAGTGATGAAGGTTCTGATGAGGGGTCACCATCATGCAAAGCTAACTCTGTTTCTCTCTCCACAGATGCTGCCAGACCGGCTGAGTATTTCCTGCATTTCCTGTTTTTATTTCACTTTACATCTCTGCCCACATGTCAGTGACCTCTCTGCGAAGGTAAATAGGCCCATCACGTACACTCTATCCGGGACCCTCAAAACGTACGACATTTCATATATCACCTCACCTCAGACATCTCTGTTCCAAGCACAACAGCCCCAGCCGATCCAATATTTCCTCACAGCAACAGTTTTTTTTCCAGACCTGGCAACATCCTCGGAAATGTGCTCTGTACCCTCTCTAGTGCAATTAAATCCTTTCTGTAATGTGGTGACCGGAACTGCACAAAGTACTCACGGTGTGGCCCAACCAATGACTTACATACCAACAGCATAACCTCTCTCCTATTCTGCACCTCAGCTAATAAAGGAAACGTATTCCCTATGTCTTCTTAACTCACTTAGCGACCAGTCCTGCTATCTTCATGGATCTATGAACATTCACTCCAAGGTTCCACACTTCTTCTACACCTGGAAGGATTCTCCCATTGATTGTGCATTCCTTTGCCTCACTCGACCTCCCCAAATTCATCACCTCACAGGTCTCTGCGTTGAATACCATTTGCCACTTGTCTGCCCACCTTACTAGTCCATTAACATCTTCCTGCAATCGACAGCTACTCTGCTCTCTCTCAACCACACGGCCATTTTTTTGTACCGTTTGCAATCTTTTTGAACATGCCGACTACAGGGGATAAGTCTCCACTGACACGGTTATACCCCTGATCATTGCTATCAGTTACACTCACCTGAACAAACACATTACATCAGCAGCTTTGACTCTGATGTAAATAATGTGGTGGATAAAACACAATCATTTCAATGTCAATGTCATTTTCTGAGTAAGACCTCTCTCTGAAATAAACCTGAAATCTGTACTCATACTGGACGGATGGCAATTATGAGAGGCGTCATTTACATTTTCCATATTATTGCATTGACCTTGTTCTTTCCTGGAATTTCTGTTGTAAATGTAACTGATCTGTCTGCAGTGGACACTGAATCCAGGGACAAAAGCAATCCCGCTTCACTCTGTTCCTCCCTTTTCCCAGTTAAAATTTGCAATTTGAGTCTCTGATTCTGGACCATGTTCAGGGTTACAGTCCAGAAACTACTGTGAGTGATATTACTGGACAGACACTGTACGCATCCATTTGGGAGGCAGTTGGGTAGTGATAATATCAATGGTCACGTAATCCAGAGGCCCAAACTGATGGCCTGGGGAGAGGGGTTCAAATCACCCCTTAACCTTCTAAATTGCAGGGATACACAGTCAAGCTCCATTTACACTGTCCCATTAAACATTCCCAAGCCAAGCACAGTGTGGGCTTGACACAGAGTAAATTTCCCTCTGCACTGTCCCATCACACACTCCCAGGGTCGGGGCAGCATGGGGTGAGAAATGGAGTAAAGACAGGGCCTATTGTATCATAAACAGAGAAATGGTCTTGTGCAGTACAAACTGAGACCGGGTGAAACGCAGCATAAGCAGAGATGACTCCCAGGGCAGGAACATCATGGGGTGGATACAGAGTGAATCTCACTCTACGCTCTCCGAAACAGACAGAGGAAAAGATGGAAAGAGAGAAATAGAGAGACAGACAGACAGGGTGACTGAGAGTGAAAGAGCGATATTTAACATCGGACATAGGCAGAGGAGGAGGCAATTTAACCCCTCAACCCTCTAGAATTCGGTGAGATCAGGGCTGATCTGTGATCTAACTAACACCATATATCCCACCTTTGCCTCTTATCTCTTAATACTTTTGGTACTGATAAGCATCAATGATCCCTCAGAGAATCAGAACAGACCAGCGAGACTCAGAAAAGTAAACTTCTGTTGAATTTGTGAGCCTTGTATTGTGGAATGTTTGAGTATTGGTGAGAATGTTGAGCCAGTGAAATTTTGCCCCAGTGGGATGAATAGATACTAAATGACTATATTACAACAGTAAGGTACAGCCTGTACTGTAAATATGGACTGAAATAACAATGTAACTGATCAAATTTCAGTTAATACTATGACTACAGTTAGACCTGTAATCCTGTGAGAATGTACATGAGACACGATGGGATGAAGTCAAAGTGGGCACTGTCGAATTTGCGAGCTTGATCTTTGTGGGAACACAAGGGTTAAGTAAGCTAAAAATATTAAATGGTCAATTCACTTGTACAAGTAAACATGCAACAGAATTGGGTCTGGAATGTCCTCTGTGCTGCATTCCTACTCCTGCATCTACTCTGTCCGGATCTCTCATGATTTTAAACACCTCTATCGAATCTAATCACAGTTTCTCTTCCCTGTGGAGAACAACACCAGCTTCTCCAATCTATCCACGTAACTGAAGTCCCTCATCCCTGGAACCTTGCTCGTGAATCTTTTCTGCACCCTCTTTAATGCCCCCACATCCTTCCTAAAGCACGCTGTCCAGAATTGGACACAATACTAGTTGAGGATGAACCAGTGTCTTTTTTAAGCTTCATCATGACCTCCTTGCTTTTAGACTCTCAGCCTCTATTGACAAAGCCGTCTTCAAAGATTCTTCAAATATTTAAAGGCACAGCACACGAAAAAATAACTGACCCTGCACAACAACTACATTTTCTGGGAGCATTGGAGCCAGCTGTGGCTCCGTGGGTAATAATCCTGCCTCTGAGTGATACGTTTGTGGGTTCAGGTCAGAACACAAAATCTAGTCTGATGCCACCCAACAGAAATTCAGAACTGACCAGCGAGACTCAGAAAAGGAAACTTGTGTTAAATTTGTGAGCCCCACTTTTTGGAATGATTTAGTGTTTGAGTAAATTTTTAATATTTACCGATGATACCAAACTTGGAGGAGATGCAAAGCATGAGGATGACACCAATCGACTGCAACAGGACATTGATAGTTGAGCAGAATGGTCAGACAAGTGGCAGATGGAATTTAATACAGGGAAATGTGAGGTGATGTATTTCGGCAGAAGTGATAGGAAGAGGCAATATAGACTTCATGGCACAATCCTAGAGAGTGTACAGGGACAGAGCGACCTGGGGTTACATGTACATGCATCTTTGAAGGTGGTAGGACATATTGAGAGAGTAGTCAGTAAAGCCTATGGGATCCTGGGCTTCATAAATAGAGGTGTTGAGTACAAAAGCACTGAGGTTATGCTGAACCTTTCCAAAGCTCTGGTTCGGTCACAACTAGAATAGTGCATCCAGTTCTGGTCACCACACATTAGGAAGGATGTGAGGGTCCTTCAGGGGGATCAGAGGAGGGAAGCTTATGTCAGATACAGATAGCTCAATACCACAGAAAGCCGAGAGGAGTGAAGAAAGTGCTGGGGTGAAATTAAAAGGCAAATTAGGAAAGCAAAGAGATAGTCAGAAAATAATATAACCAAGTAAAATCAAGGAAAGCACTGAGATGTTTTATAAATACACGAAGAACAAGAGGATAACTAAGGATAGAGAATTAGGGATCAAAAGGGGAATTGGTGCATGGAGGTGGGATTTGTGGGCATGGCTCCCCTTAAAATCTCAACAACTTTGATCAAATCACCTTGATCCTCCTAAATTACAGGGATTACCTCCCCAGTTTGTGTAATATCACCTCGTAATTTAACCCTTGGAGTCCAGTTATCATTCTGGTAAATCTACAGAGCACTCAAATGGACATGGACCCCCCCCCCCCCTCCCACCAAGTCTCTTTGGACCTCCAGTGTTTCTAGTTTTTCACCATTTATAAAATACTCCGTTCTCGTCTTTTTTACTGACATTGAACTCTATATACCACAGTATTGCCCATTTATTTAAGATATTGATATCTTTAGTTTCGTTTAGTTATACCGCACTGAAACAGGCCCTTCGGCCCACCCATTTATACTAATCCTGCACTAATTCCATACTCCTTCCACATCCCCACCTGTTCCTATATTTCCCTACCACCTACCTATGCTAGGGGCAATTTATAATGGCCAATTTACCTATCAACCTGCAAGTCTTCGGCATGTGGGAGGAAACCGGAGCACCCAGAGGAAACCCACGCAGACACAGGCAGAACTTGCAAACTCCACACAGGCAGTACCCAGAATTGAACCCAGGTTGCTGGAGCTGTGAGGCTGCGGTGCTAACCACTGTGCCACTGTGCTGTAATTTGATGCCTCCAGCGACACTGCTTACAATACTGCCTATTTTGTGTCATTGGTAAACATGGGTATGTGGCATTCTACCCCATCATATTAAATCGTTAATAAATACAGCAAAACTGAGGCACACACGGACTTTGCACCAGTAGACAGGAGTGAATCATTCCATCCTAGAGATTTTTCAATTCCAGATTTATGGGTTTTTTATTTGGATAAAAACAGAATCCAAATTCACAACAGCCCAGTGTGGGATTTGAACTGCTTTTTCAATCATCATAGAACATTACAGCACAGTACAGGCCCTTCGGCCCTCGATGTTGCACCAACCTGTGAAACCATCCGACCTACAGTATTCCATTTTCATCCATATGTCTATCCAATGACCACTTTAATGCCCTTAAAGTTGGCGAGTCTACGACTGTTGCAGGCAGGGCGTTCCACGCCCCTACTATTCTCTGAGTAAAGAAACTACCTCTGACATCTGTCCTATATCTATCACCCCTCAACTTAAAGCTCTGCCCCCTCGTGTTTGCCATCACCATCCGAAGAAAAGGACTCCCACTATCCACCCTATCTAACCCTCTGATTATCCTATATGTCTCTATTAAGTCACCTCTCCTCCTCCTTCTCGCTAACGTTAACAACGTCAAGTCCCTCAGCCTTTCCTCGTAAGACCTTCCCTCCATACCAGGCAACATCCTAGTAAATCTCCTCTGCACCCTTTCCATAGCTTCCACATCCTTCCTGTAATGCGGTGACCAGAACTGCACGCAATACTCCAGGTGCGGCCGCACCAGATTTTTGTCCAGCTGCAGCATGATCACGTGGCTCCGAAACTCGATCCCCTACTAATAAAAGCTAACACACCATATGCCTTCTTAACAGCCCTATTAACCTGGGTGGCAACTTTCAGGGATTTATGTACCTGGACACCAAGATTTCTCTGCTCATCTACACTGCCAAGAATCTTCCCATTAGCCCAGTACTCTGCATTCCTGTTACTCCTTCCAAATTGAATCACCTCACACTTTTCCGCATTAAACTCCATTTGTCATCTCTCAGCCCAGCTCTGCAGCCTATCTATGTCCCTCTGTAACGTACAACATCCTTCGGCACTATCCACAACTCCACCGACCTTCGTGTCATCCGCAAATTTACTAACCCACCCTCCTACACCCTCATCCAGGTCATTTATAAAAATGACAAACAGCAGTGGCCCCAAAACAGATCCTTGCGGTAGACCACTAGTAACTAAACTCCAGGATGAACATTTGCCATCAACCACCACCCTCTGTCTTCTTTCAGCTAACCAATTTCTGATCCAAAGCACTAAATCACCATCAATACCATACTTCCGTATTTTCTGCAATAGCCTACCGTGGGGAACCTTATCAAACGCCTTACTGAAATCCATATACACCACATCCACGGCTTTACCCTCATCCACCTGTTTGGTCACTTTCTCAAAAAACTCAATAAGGTTTGTGAGGCACGACCTACCCTTCATAAAACCGTGCTGACCATCGCTAATGAACTTATTCTTTTCAAGATGATTATAACTCCTACCTCTTATAACCTTTTCCAACATTTTACCCACTACCGAAGTAAGGCTTCCAGGTCTAAAATTACCAGGGCTGTCTCTACTCCCCTTCTTGAACAAGGGGACAACATTTGCTATGCTCCAGTCTTCCGACACTATTCCTGTCGACAATGACGATATAAAGATCAAGGACAAAGGCTCTGCAATCTCCTCCCTGGCTTCCCAGTGAATCCTGGGATAAATCCCATCTGGCCCAGCAGACTTATCTATTATCACACTTTCTAAAATTGATGACACCTCCTCCTTGTGAACCTCAATCCCATCTAGCCTAGTAGCCTGAATCTCAGTATTCTCCTCGACAACATTTTCTTTCGCTACTGTAAATACGGACGAAAAATATTCATTTAACGCTTCCCCTATCTCCTCTGATTCCACACACAACTTCCCACTACTATCCTTGATTGGCCCTAATCGAACTCTAGTCATTCTTTTATTCCTGATATACCTATAGAAAGCCTCAGGGTTTTCCTTGATCCTATCCGCCAATGACTTCTCGTGTCCTCTCCTCGCTCTTCTTAGCTCTTCTTTTAGATACTTCTTGGCTAGCTTGTAACTCTCAGCTCAGGCCTACAAATTAAAACCCATAAAAATAGATTCATTTTCCTACTGCTGTTGTCGGACCATCTCAGGTTTTGTATATTGTTCCCTTTTCCTCTTCTTCCATGTGTCTGAAGTCTTTGAAGTTTGTCAGACATTGGTAAACTACTTCATGTGGTGTTCTGTAAATACCTTCAATTCTGTGCATCTGCAAGGGACACAATTAAAATTCTCACCTTATTGCAATAACCAAAACCTGCAGGTCCATTCAAACACCCCGATTTCCTGTCTCTGCAAAGATAGCTCACACTTCCACAATGCAGGAATGTCTGAATGGGAACAGTTTTGACACATTTCCCAACATGTCTGCTGACACGTTTCAGGGTGGAGCTAAATTCAATTTACAGATTGCAAGCCGCAAATTGAATCTTGAAGAGAGAAAAATTGACACAAATGAAATCCCAGGTCTCTCTGTCCCTGCACCCAATTTAACATTGTACCATTTAGTTTATATTGCTTCTGCTCAGCCTTCCTTCCAAAATGCATCATTTTACATTTCTCAGCATTAAATTTAACCTGCCATGTGTCTGACCATTTCACCAGGCTCTGTCTATCCTCCTGAAGTCTACTACTTTTCCTTCCCTGTTTATTACATTGCAGATGGCACAATGTTGAAGTTATGCCCTGTAAACCCAAGTCCAAGTCATTCATATATATCAAAAAGATCAGTGGTCTGAATCCGAACCCTTGGGGAATATCCCTGTACCACAATGGATACTGTACATAGTGACTACAAAAGCAGGGAGGTTATGCTGATCATTTATCAAGCTCTAATTAGGCCCCAACTGGAAAATTGTGTCCAGTTCTGGTCACCACACTTTAAGAAGGAGGTGAGGGTCCTTGAGAGGGTGCAGTGGAGATTTACCAGAATGGTTCCAGGGATGAGGGTTTTTAGCTACAAAGTTAGGTTGGAAAAGCTGGGTTTGGTCTCCTTAGAACAAAGGAGATTGAGGGGAGATTGAAAAGAAGTGTATAAGATTATGTCAGGCATAGATACCGTCCTCCAGTCTGAAGCAACCATTCACCACTACTCTCTGTGTTGTGTCCCTCAGCCAATGTTGTATCCACTCTGTCCCTGTCCCATTAATTCCATGAGCATTCATATTGCTAACTAGTCAATTATGAGGCACCATTAAGACGTCCCCATGAGGAAATTGGTCCCAGAGCACAGAAAAAAACACAGACAGGCAATGAGCATCTGCAACAAGAGAGAATCCAACCACCTCCCCATGGCATTCAAAGCATTATCCCATCGCTGAATCTTCCAGCATCAACATCCTGGGGAGACAGTGACCAGGAACTGAGCTGAAGTAATTACATCAGTACTGTGGCTACAAGTGACTCACCACTGACACCCCAAAGCCTTTCCACCACCTACAAGACACAAGTCAGGTGTGTGATGGGATCTCTCCACTTGCCTGGATGAGTGCAGGACCGACAACACTCCAGAAGCTCGACACCATCCAGCACAAAGCAGCCCACTTGATTGGCAACCCATCCACAACTTTAAACTTTGATTAGATCACCCGTTAACCTTCTAAATTCCAGGGATACAGAGTAAAGCTCCGTCTACACAGTCCTATCAAATGCTGCCAAGCTATTAGTTAGCTCTTGAGTAAATCTCTGTCCTCACAGTTCTATCAAACACTCCCAGGGCAGGTACAGTGTGGGGGTATATACAGAGTAAAGCTGACTCGATATGTGCCTCTCTTTCCCTTCCTCCATCCAGATGGAGAGAGTAACAGTGAGAGAGACAGGGATAGATATAGAGAGAGTAAAACAGAGAGAGGGAAGGATGGCAATGGGGAGGAAGTATCAGTGAGAAAGTGGAAGAGATTGGGATGGAGAGTGTTGGTCAGTGTTCCTGCAAAGCTGTGTTCAGCAGACTGGAAGATTTGACACAGCGAAGATTAGAATTGAGAGGGGACAGAGGGAGATGGAGATAGAGAGAGAAGTGGAGACATATAAACATAGAGAGAGTAGCAGAGTGGGGAACTAGCGATTGAATGAGTAAGGGAGAGGGGAAGACGGAGATGGAGAGAGATTACCAGTAAGAGTCGCTTTCCACTTCTCTCTCCATGTATATCTCTCCCTTTCTCACTGTTACACTCTCTCCATCTTTATTTCTCCCTCTCTCCTGATCATTCACACTCTATGCCTATTTCTTGTACCTCCGTGTACAAAGGATTACATCAAACTATGATTATATTTGACATTTGCCCTTTCGATCTAACCGAACAACGTGACTGTCTCCAACATTCTCTCTGTGTCTGTGAACAGCGGGACCTTGGAGTGAATGTTCACTGATTCCTTAAGGTAACAGACAGGGAGAGACTGGGATTCAGAGGATAACAGGGAGGGAGAGACTGGGTTCAAAATGTAACAGAGGGAGAGACTGGGATTCAGAGGGTAACAGGGAGGGAGAGACTGGGATTCAGAGGGTAACAGAAAGGGAGAGACAGGGATTTACAGGGCAACAGAGAGAGAGAGGCTGGGATTCAGAGGGTAACAGAGAGAGAGAGACTGGGATTCAGAAAGTAACAGAGAGGGAGAGACTTAGATTCAGAGGGTAACAGAGAGAAGAGACTGGGATTCAGAGGGTAACAGAGAGAGAGAGACTGGGATTCAGAGGGTAACAGAGAGGGAGAGACTTAGATTCAGAGGGTAACAGAGAGAGAGAGACTGGGATTCAGAGGGTAACAGAGAGAAGAGACTGGGATTCGGAGGGTAACAGAGAGAAGAGACTGGGATTCAGAGGGTTACAGAGGTTCACAGAGAGGGACTGACTAGGATTCAGAGGGTTACAGGGAAGGAGAGACTGGCATTCAGAGGATAATAGAGAGGCAGAGACTGGGATTCAAAGAGTAACAGAGAGGGAGAGACTGGGATTCAGATGGAACAGAGAGGGAGATACAGAGAGAGAGAGAAGGATAGAGGAACAGCCAGTGGTAGATGCAGACAGAGATAATGCCAGAGAGAGACAGAGATAGAAGGTGAGAGAGAGAGGGGGAGTGACAGAGAGGGAAAGACAGATGGAGGGAGAGAGAGAGAGAGAGACAGAGAGAGGGTCAGAGATCGAAGAAGAGAGGGAGTGACAGGGAGGGAAAGACAGATGTAGGGACAGAGAGAGAGACAGAGAGAGGAGAGAGAGGGAGTGACAGAGAAGGAAAGACAGACGGAGGGACAGAGAGAGAGAGACAGAGATGGAAGGAGAGAGAGGGATGGATAGGGAGGGAAAGACAGATGGAGGTATAGAGAGAGAGACAGAGTTCGAAGGAGAGAGAGAGGGACTGTGAAAGAGGGAAAGACAGATGGAGGGACACAGAGAGATGGAAGGATAGAATGGGACAGATAGGGGGAGAAAGAGACAGACTGAGGGAGAGACAGAGATAGAGAGAGCGAGAGAGGGAGGCACAGAGGAAGAGAGACAGGGATTGGAAGAGTCAGGGATTGGGAGAGAGGGTGAGACAGAGAGAGAGAGAGAGAGAGGCAAAAGTAGAGGAAGAGCCAGTGATAGATGGAGAGACGGAGATAATGACAGAGACAGAGATAGAAGGAGAGAGAGGGAGTGACAGAGAGGGAAAGAGAGATGGAGAGACAGAGAGAGAGAGAGGCAGAGATAGAAGGAAAGAGAGGGAGTGACAGGGAGGGTAGGACAGATGGACCGTTCGAAAGAGATAGCAGGAGAGAGAGGGAGAGACAGAGATAGTAGGAGAGAGAAGGAGTGACAGGGGAAGGAAGACAGATGGAGAGACATAGAGAGAAGGAGGGAGATGGAGAGACAGAGAGGGAAAGACAGATGGGGAAATAGAGAGGGAGAGAGACAGAGAGAGCAGCAGAGACAGAGATAGAAGGAGAGAGAAGGAGTGACGGGGGTGGTGGAAGACAGATGGAGAGACAGAGAGAGAGAGACAGAGAGAGGAGAGAGAGGGAGTGACAGGGAGGGAAGGACAGATGGAGGTATAGAGAGAGAGAGACAGAGATAGAAGGAGAGAGAAGGAATGACAGAGAGGGAAAGACAGATGGAGGGACAGTTAGAGACAGAGAGAGAGGCAGAGACAAGAGAGAGGGGGAGAGAGGGACAGAGAGGGAGGGATAATGAAGGAAGGAAAAATGCTTTAAACCATTGCTGTCCTAGGAGCGAGGGAGGACGGGAGAGATGAAAAGAGAGAGGGGGAAGAGAAAGGGAGAAATGGTGTCAGAGACACAGGCAGAGTTCTGGACAGAGGCAGAGAGAGAGAGGGAGAGATGGAGATAAAGTGACAGAGAGACAGGAGAGGGAGATGGAAGGAGAGAGAGGGAGTGACAGGGAGGGAAACACAAATGGAAGGACAGAGAGAGAGAAGGAGAAAGAGGGAGAGACAGAGAGGGAAAGACAGATGGAGGGACCGAGAGAGAAGGAGAGAGGTGGAGTGTTAGGGAGGGAAAGACAGATGGAGGGAAAGATAGAGCGACAGATAGGAAGAGGCAGAAATAGAGAGGGAGACAGAGATATAGAGAGGAAAATACTGAGACAGTGACAAAGAGAGAGAGAGAGAGTAAGACAGAGAGAGAGAGAGAGAGACACAGACAGAGAGAGAGAGATGGAGACACAGAGAGAAACAGAGAGAGATGCAGCGGCAGTGAGAAAGAGAGAGAGACAGAGACAGTGATAGCAAAAGACAACGAGAGGGATATATGGGGGGGGGGGGTGAGAAAGTTGTACGGGGAAGAGAGAGCGGAAGAGAGAGGGGAGAAAGAGATAGGGGGACTGAGAGATAGAGAGGGTGGAGAGAGATAGGGGGAGGAGAGAGATAGAGGGGGAGGAGAGAGATAGAGGGGAGGACAGGGAGATAGAGGGGGAGAGGGAGGTAGAGGGGGAGAGGGAGATAGAGTGGGAGTGGGAGATAGAGGGGAGAGGGAGATAGAGGGGGAGAGGGAGATAGAGGGGGGAGAGGGAGAGAGAGCGGGAGAGGGAGATAGAGGGGGATTGGGAGATAGAGGGGGAGAGGGAGATAGAGGGGGAGAGGGAGATAGAGGGTGGAGACGGAGATAGAGGGGGAGAGATGGATGGGGTAGAGGGTGGTGAACCTGTGGAATTCTCGACCGCAGAAGGCAGTGGAGGCCAAGTCATTAAATATATTCATGGAGGAGAGAGATATATTTCTTAATGTCAAAGGGATCAAGGGGTATGGGGAGAAAGTGGGAACAGGGTACTGAATTAGACCATCGGTCATGATCTTTATTGAATGACGGAGCAGGCCCAAAGGGCCGAATGGCCTGCTCCTGCTCCAATTTTCGATGTTTCGATGAGAGAAGTGGACTGGGAGAGGGAGAGGTAGAGAGAGAAGGAGAAACAGAGAGAGAAGGAGAGATAGAGATGCAGAGAGGTGACCCTGAGATTCTCTCTCTCACACACAAACATGCAGACACACACATAAAGGGACATACAGACAAACACAAATTGACACACACAAAGTCACACACAGAGACACACACACACACACACACACACACACACACAGATTATGCAATCCACACTGATGACAGTAAAAATGGCCAACAGAACTTCAGTAACAATCCCCAGCGTCTGCCCAGTCCTGTGAAAGACAGAGAGAGAGATAGGGAGTGACGGAGAGAGAACTTGGAAGGAAGAGGACAAAACAGCTTGTAGGAGAAACGTTACATTTATTTGTGTTCCACAGATTTAATTACAAGTTGAAAGGGACTGGACACTGAAAAAACTGTCAGCACACAACAACAACACTGAGACACTTTAGAATTGAGGGAAGGGGAGACACTTTACAATCCAGTCTGATGTCAGTAAAAATCCCCAATCACAAGCTCAGTAACAATGTTTGATATTTTCAAATTGCAGGGAAAGAATTAAAGGTTTAAAATGAACTAAGATATGTCTGAAAGCATTGCTGTGCTGGGATTAACATATCAATGGACTGGAAAAGTCCGCATGGTCCTGAACTGGGATTAACATATCAATGGACAGGCCCCCTTTCCCGCCCCCGAGGCAGGACATTGAGAGACAGCCCAACATGTCAGAGGCTCAAGGGGTGGAGTTTGCAAACAGCTCACTCAGGATATAAACTGGGTTTGAAGATCTCAGTTCCAATCACAAAACCCACCTTTCACTCTCTCTCTAGAGAGAGTGGACACATTCCCCAGTCTGATTCAGTGTGTGTGTCTGTGTATCTGTGTGTGTGCTCTCTCTGTCTCAATCTGGTTTATAACTGTGATTTGATTGTATTTGAATATTGCTGATTGTCTGTGTAACTGAGAGAGGAAACCCTGGGCTCTTGCTATCCTATTTTGTTGAAATATGTCCTCGCTTTGTATTTTAATCCATTTTTTTTCTCCTTCTTTCCCCTGAGGAATTTTCATTCTGAAAACTGCAACGTCAAGTTGAAAAGAGGGAAAGTTTGGGACGAGGAAGCCTTGGACAGATTGAGGCCTTGTCCACAGGCTGCACCCAAAGGGTGTCCATTTATTAGCCGGAGGTTCAATTTCCTCTCTGGGGCCCACTTCGCAAGTCTCATTCTCTCTCTCCATCTGTCTCTCTGAATGAGAGTAACAGGAGGGAGAGAGACGCAGGAGAGTGCGGGAAACATAGAGAGAATCGGAGGGGTCGCCTGCTGGTATCAGAAAGCTGTTTGTGGGATCTTGCTGTGCACCAATGGCCTGCAGCATTTCCAACATTGTAACAGTGACGACCACTTTAAAAATTAATTCATTGAGGGTCAAAGGCTTGGAATTAAGTCACAAATGGGATAGTTTCTAAAGGCTTGTTATAATTCTAGAATAATCTGTGTGCTTTGGGCAATGTTCTGAATCTTTACTGTTAAATAAGATGTAGGGAGTTATTGTCTTCAAAAATGCCTTTTAATCAATTTTCTCTCTCTCCCTCTTGCCTTCAGGAATTTTCATTCTGAAAACTGCATCGTGAAGATGAAAAGAAGGAAAGTTTGGACGAGGAATCCTTGGAGTGGAGCATCCTCCCAAGGGGACGGACTGAGGTCTTGTCCACAGGCTGCACCCAAAGGGCCCACGTGAGTTATGTCTGTTCATTAGCCCGAGGTTTATTTTCCTCTCTGGGGCCCTGGGTTAACAAGTTCCTGTCGGATTGGGGCCCTGGAGTTTTAAACATGTTGAAAGCCTGGGGTTAAAGGAGCAGCCCCAGGAAGGAGTCCCATTTGCACATGCTCCATCCAGCCCTGTCTGTGAGGTTTGCTGATGTTTTGGGCAATGCTTCGTGAACTTAGTGAAATAAGATGCACGGTGCCCATTTTAATTCATTTTCCTGCAGTTATGAGGTTAGCTTTCCCTCTGTCTCCACATTCTTTCCCTGCGTCTCTATCTCCCCCCATGCTTTCTCTTCTCTGTCTCGGTTACACACTCTCCATCGCCACTTAAACCTTTAATAAATAAAAATAAACATACCACACACAGCAATGTGATTTGTCGTTATTTGAAATGGTGAGACGGAATCAGCAGCTTGTTCCCAGTTTAAAGAGGGAGTTTCACCCTTTCTCGGGACTGAAATATGGCTATTATCACATTGCTGCTTGTGGGATCTTGCTGTGCATCTAGTGCCCTGCAGCATTCCTACATGACAACAATGAGGACACTTCCCTCCCTGTCACACCATTTTAGAAGTGGATTCATTTTGTGCAAAGCTCCCCTGAAGGCCTGGAATTAAAGTCCTGAGCTTGGAGCCGGTATAATTCCAGAGTGATGCTGGTATTTAGGGCAGTGACGTGAATTTGAGGGTGAAATAAATTGTGGGATCTTGCTGTGCACATATGGCATGCAGTGTTTCCAACATTGCAATGGTGACGAGCACTTAAACAGTTCACTGAGTGTCAAATGTTCCCGATTCAAACAATTCAGTTTACTGAAGTTCTGAGTTTCGAATTCTCTCTGTCTTTCTCCAGAATTCTTTCCCTCTGTCTCTCTATTTAAACCTTTAATAGTTAAAAACACACAGCTGTGTGATTTGTTGTTGGTTTCAATGGTGAGACAGAAATATTTCACAGCTATTTTCAGTCAAGATTACAGATGAGATAGAGGGACAAAAACAGATATGGATGGAGAGAGAGAGAGACAGGGGAGAGAAATACACAGACAGGGGAGAGAAATACACAGACAGGGCAGAGAGATACAGAGACACGGCAGAGAGATAGAGACAGGGAGAGAGATACAGAGACAGGGGAGAGAGATACTGAGACAGGGGAGAGAGATACAGAGACAGGGGAGAGAGAATCAGAGACAGACACAGAGAGGTGGAGGTTGCTGTCTGAACCCTTTTATCCTTTGGTTTATTAACTGTGATTTGTCTGTATTTGGGTGTTGCTGGGAGAGTGTCTGTGTCACTGAGGGCAATTCCTGGGCTCTTGCTGTGCTATTTTGCTCAACAATGCCTTTTAATCAATTGTGGGATCCTGCTCTGCATCCATTCCCTGCATCAATTCCTACATTACAACACTGAGGCAGAAACAGATGGAGAGAAAAAGAGGGAGAGTGAGAAACAGCTGGAGGTGGCAGGTTAAATGCAGGGAGAGAGAGAGACAGGTGAGTGAGGGAGGGAAGGCAGAGAAAGATGGACAGAGACAGAGAGAGAGGGAGAGAGAAATCTACACTCAAAACCTTGGTGAACTGAATATTGAAGTGTCACCATTGCTGGGATCTTGCTGTGCACTAAAAGCAGATTATCTGCATATCAGATTTCTGCCTGTGGGACCTGGCTGTGTACACACTGCCTGCAGGTTTCCTGCATTGCAACAGTGGACAAATTTCAACATTAATTCATTGAGTGTCAACTGCTCCTGAGGGCCAATAATTACAAGAGCTGAACGTGAAGCTGTATAAAGGTTGTTTTCAGTTCAAAGATGGAGTTTAGCATTTTCTGAGAACTGTGATGGGATATTTGGCTATGATCACATTGTGGGATCCTGCTGTGCATACATTCCCTGCATCAATTTCTACATTACAACACTGAGGCAGAAATAGGAGGAGAGAAAAAGAGGGACAGTGAGTAACAGCTGGAGGTGGCAGGTTAAACAGAGAGAGAGAGAGAGACAGGCAGAGTGTGGGTGAGGGAGGGAAGGCAGAGAAAGATGGAGAAAGACAGAAATAGAGAGAAATCCACACTCAAACCTTGGTTGAAGTGTCACCATTACTGGGATCTTGCTGTGCACAGCTTGCAGGCTGTTAAAAGACTGCTGCTTGTGGGATCTTGCTGTGTACCAATGACCTGCAGCATTTCCAACATTGCAACAGTGACGAGCACTTTCCAAATTAATTCATTGAGTGTCAAATACTTCTGTGAATCAGCAATGAAATGGGTGAAATGTGAAGGTTTGTAAAGGCTTGTTCTCATTCCCGAATAATGCTGGTGTTTTAGGCTGTGGGCTGAATTTGACAGTGAAATGAAACACCTGGGGCCCATTTGAATTCAGTTTTTCAGGGATGGGAATGTGGATTTCTCTCTCTACCCTTCGACAGGAGAGGGGATGGGGGTCTCCAGTGTTTGTGTGCTTTTACAATGAGGCAGAAACAGATGTCGAGACACACAGAGAGAAATAGAGAGAGAGAGAGCAGGAAATGACAGCGTAAACACATCTACACTTCCCAGTCTCTGGCTCTGTGTCAGGGGATGTGTTTGTAAGTCACTGAGAGGTTGTTTTATGTCAGTGAGTTTGAGAGAGAGTCCTGGGCTCTTGCTGCGTTTTATTTCTGTTCAAAAATGCTTTGCTTTGTTTGAATCAATTTTATTTCTCTTATTCCCAAGGAGAATCTTTTCGGAAGCTGCAGCTGTGATGATGCAGACGGAGAATCTTTTAGCCATGTGGAATTCTCAGACAAGAGCTTCAACCAGGGAGGGAAAGTAATAATACATATATATTTGTCATTGTCAAATTCATTTCTAAATCCAGAAAAGAAAATTGTTTGTGTTTTCGGGGCTGATAGAAAAACAAAGTGTTGGAAATGCTCAGTATTTCCAGAACAGTTTTTATTTCAGATTTCCAGCATCCTCAGTGTTTTGAATTTGTGTTTTCGGGGGTCTGTGGATTTTTTTTACCACAAGGGAGGGGGCTGGAGGGTGCTCCGAAGGGAATAGTTTGGGAATCGCTGCTCCAGAACAGTCAATGTCATCCCATAGATTTCCCTCTCTCCATCTCTTGCTGCAACTTGTTCCCTGCACCTTCCTCCTTGTTCCTAACTCTGTTTCTTCACATCATTAAATCCCTGTCTATGTATCTCTCAACATCCTTTCTATCTCTGCCTCACAGGTTTCCATTGTCATTCTCTTTCTGCGACTCTCTGCAACTTTACCTGTCTCTCTCTCACTCCATTTCTTCTCTCGCTCACTTCCAAATCCCTGAATATTTCCATCGCTGCTCCTCCTTTCCTGCAAAATTATCTCTGCATTTCCCCCATCCCGCAGCAAACCCTCTCTCTTCTGTAAACGCATCTTACTTTGTATCTCTGCCCCTCCATATCTTTCTGTCTCTGCATCTCTCTCTTGGTCTGGGATCTTTCTCAATATCTCAATTTCTCTCTCTCTCTCTGCCCTTCTCGGTATTTCTGACCCTCTGTTCTCAGTTTCTCTCACTGGTGTCGGACTCCCTGCATCTCATTCTCCAGCTCCTTTTTCATTTATTTATCTCTCTCTCTGTTCTGTCCTAAACCTGGGGTCTGTTTTCTGTGTTTCTGTCCCTCTGTCAGGTGCTGGATTTGAACTCGCAGCCTTGGTGTTGTACAGGGTAATTGTGAAGTGGGATCCTGCTTTCCATCTCTGCCCAGTTTTGCTCCCATTGAGGTAAAAACAGGGGAGAGATGCTGAACGGACAGCCGACACACAACCACCCTCCTCCCCTCCACCCTGGTTTGCACCATTGGCACCAAGTCCGAGTCCAGCCCAGTGTTTCTTTGACTCTCTGTGTATCTGCTCCCAGACTGTCTCTGCCTGTCTCCTTGTGGTTCAATGGGTGAAGGGACAGGTCAGCCATTATCTAACATGGGTGGGACAGGATCAAAGGGCTGAATGGCCTCTTCCTGTCCCAGTGCAAAATCAATGTGTGAGTGTTTGTGTGTGTCTCCCTCTGTTTGATTCCCTGAAGCCGATGGGGAGAGCAGGTGAAACACCTTTCTGCAGAGAGGGCTGTGTCCTGTCCGTCAAAGGCTCAGAATGCCAGTTAGCCCCTGAAGGTCCTTGCTCTATGCCCGGCCCTGATTTTGGCCAGACAGGAGTTAAAGGTGCCGGGGATCTGGGAGCAAGTTGTTGGAATTCCAGTGGCTTATCCAGATCTGGAATTAAAATGAACAAAAGATTGTCGGGAGACTGAGCCAAACCCAGGAAGTTGATGGACGTGGGAATAACACGGTGGGGTGTGAGGGGAGTAGGGGGCTGTTCGCGGGGGTGATGATACAGTGTGTGAATTAGTAGAGGGGGCTTTTACAGGACAGGGAGGGTATTTAGAAACCGGGAGAGTTTACAGTGGAGAGCGGGGGAAGAATTAGATTGGGTTCAGTTAATGGGGGGGTATTTAGATGGGAGTCTGTTCACAGAACGGGGGGTATTTAGATGGGGGTCTGTTGCGGGCGGGTATAGAGATGGAAGTCTGTTCCCGGGGGGTATTTAGATGGGAGTTTGTTCCTGGGGGGTTGTTCAGAGGGGAGTTTGTTCCAGGAGGGTATAGAGATGGGAGTCTGTTCCCGGGGGGTATTTAGTTGGGAGTTTGTTCCAGGGGGGTATTCAGAGGGGAGTTTGTTCCAGGAGGGTATTGAGATGGGAGTTTGTTCCTGGGGGGTTATTCAGAGGGGAGTTTGTTCCTGTCGGGGGGTATTGAGATGGGAGTTTGTTCCTGGGGGGTTATTCAGAGGTGGGTTTGTTCCTGGGGGGGGGGTATTCAGAGGGGAGTTTGTTCCAGGAGGGTATAGAGATGGGAGTCTGTTCCCGGGGGGTATTTAGTTGGGAGTTTGTTCCAGGGGGGGTATTCAGAGGGGAGTTTGTTCCAGGAGTGCATTTAGATGGGAGTTTGTCCAGGAGGGTAATGAGATGGGAGTTTGTTCACGGGGGGTATTTAGTTCGGAGTTTGTTCCAGGGGGGTATTCAGAGGGGAGTTTGTTCCAGGAGGGTATTGAGATGGGAGTTTGTTCCTGGGGGGTTGTTCAGAGGGGAGTTTGTTCCTGGGGGGGGGGAATTTAAATCGGTGTTTGTTCCTGGGAGGGTATTGAGATGGGAGTTTGTTCCAGGAGGGCATTGAGATGGGAGTTTGTTCCTGGGGGGGTTGTTCAGAGGGGAGTTTGTTCCTGGGGGGGGTATTCAGAGGGGAGTTTGTTCCTGGGGAGGTATTCAGAGGGGAGTTTGTTCCAGGAGGGTTTTGAGATGGGAGTGTGTTCCTGAGGGGTTATTCAGAGGGGTGTTTGTTCCTGGGGTGATTTTAAATGGGTGTTTGTTCCCGGGGTCTATTTAGATGGGAATCTGTCCTGGGCGGGTGGTAGTTTGATGGGTTGTCTTGTAACAGAGGGAAGGGGATAATTAGATGGGGGTCTGTTGATAATGAGGGTATTAGATGGGGGTCATTTGACAGGGGATATCTGACAGTTGTCTGCAGATGAGGATTATTTAGATCGGGGGTGTCTGTACACTGAATCCAGGGACAAACGCAATCCTGTTTCACTCTGTTCCTGCCTTTTCCCAGTTAAAATGTGAACTTTGAGTCTCTGATTCGGGACCATGTTCAGGGTTTCAGCCCAGAAACTAGTGTGAGTGATATTACGGGACAGACACTGTACGCATCCATTTGGGAGGCAGTTGGGTCGTGATAATATCACTGATCACGTAATCCAGAGGCCCAACCTGATGGCCTGGGGACAGGGGTTCAAATCCCACCTCGGCAACTAAATAAACCAGAGCGAGCTGCCTTTCTATGAAAAAGAAGAGGGAGCTCCGCCTCGACGTATAAAGTGGAGAGAGCGCCCTCTCCATGTAAAAAGTGGAGGGAGCTACATCTCTATTTATAATGTTGGGAGCGATGAAGGAAAGAGGAGAAGAGGGAAACGAAAGCAAATGGGAAAATGGAGAGATAGGGACAAAATGGAAAACAGTGAGAGACAGACGAGATAGCGAAATGAGATCTTGACGGAACCCCAGTAACAATCCCCATTGTCTGCCCTGTCGGTATTTGGGGTTTAATGTGAGTGTTTTAGGGATGATTGTCAGATGAGTGTTTGATATTCTCAAACTGCATTGACATTCCCAACAAAAGCAAGAGTTAAAGATTCAAAATTAACCAAACAAATGGCTCAAAGCATTGCTGTTCATGTACAGAGGGACGGAGAGATGGAAGGAGTGAGACACAGACGGAGAGAGACACAGACAGAGTGGGACAGTGACAGAGGGAGAGGGAGAGAGACAGAGGTAGAATGATAGAGGAAAAAGGAGAAACAGAGACAGAGGGGGAGAGACAGAAAGGGAGGCAGGCAAATGCAGAGTGAGACAGACAGAAAGGGAGGCAAGCAGATGCAGAGGGAGGGAGACAGATGCAGAGGGAGAGACAGACAGAGAGAGAGGGAGGGCGAGATTACCCGAAAAAGTTTACATCTAATAATGTTGACAAAAGATAGAATTAAAAAGTAAAACTGGCTATGTGCAAGACCTAATTTTGAAAGGAATGATCAGAGGTTTAGTGTGAATGTTTTGGGAGTGAGTGTTGGATCAATGATTGATGTTTTCAAACTGAAGTGACATTTAATATTATTTTAAAAAATATTATTAAACACTGACAAACTTTAGAAGCAGGGGAAATGGGATATAGTGTGTGAGGCGACCTTGACAGAACCTCAGTAACAATCCCCATTATCTGCACAGTCCTGTATTGGGGATTTAGTGTGAGAGTTTAGGGGGCGAGTGTTGATCAGTGTTTGATATTTTCAAACTGCAGTGACGTTCCCAGCAAGGGCAAGATTTACAGGTTCAAAATTAACCAAGAAATGGATAAAAACATTTCTGTCCAAGGAGAGAGATGGAGTTAGAGACAGAGACATGGAAAGAGGCAGAAAAAGAGGGAGAGGGTGAGAGAGAGAGAGAGAGAGAGAGAGAGAGAGAGAGAGAGAGAGTGAGAGAGAGAGAGAGAGAGAGAGAGAGAGAGAGAGAGAGAGAGAGAGAGAGAGAGAGAGAGAGAGAGAGAGAGAGAGAGAAAGATGGGAAGAAACAGACATGAGAGGGAGAAACAGGGAGAGGATGAGACAAGTTGTAACAATCATTAACAATCCTCATTATCTGCCCAGTCCTGTTTTTGGAGGTGAGTGTGAGTGTTTTAGGGGTGAATGTTGGATCAGTGTTTCATATTTTCAAACTGCAGTGCCATTCCCAACAAGGCTATTAAAGTATAAAAGAGCAGAGAGGTTATGCTGGAACTGTTTAACTCATTGCCGAAGCACCATAATGAGACCTCCCGGGGCAGGTACAGTGTGAGTTTAGATACAGAGTAAAGCAGTGGCTTTAGAGAAGGAGGGAGAGACAGGAAGAAAGAGTGAGGAGATGCGGGGAGGCAGTCAGATTGCAGGAGAAACTTTACATCTAACCACATGAAAAAAATAAATAATTAAAAATATAAATGGACTGTGCACTGAAAATACTGTCCGCACACAAGAATTAAAGTCACACACCATCCTGACTTGAAATTATATCGCCATTCCTTCACTGTTACTGGGTCAAAATCCTGGAACTCCCTTCCTAACAGCACTGTGGGTCGACCTACCCCACATGGACTGCAGCGGTTCAAGAAGGAGGCTCAACACCACCTGCTCAAGGGCCATTAAGTATGGGCAATAAATGCTGGCCTGGCCAGTAACGCACACATCCAACAAATAAATAAGGCAAATAAAAAGTTGACACCGAGTCACTTAAGGGGATATTACACGAGACGAACAAAAACCTGGTCAAAGAGGTTGGTCTGAGGAAGCGTCTTCAAAGAGGAAAGAGGGTTAGTGAGACGGAGAGGTTTAGGAAAGGAATTCCAGAGTTAGGGCCTTGGCAGCTTGAAGGTACGGCCACCAATGTTGGAACAATTCAAATTGGGAATGCTCAAGAGGCCAGAATTAGAGGATCGCAGATATTGGTGGATTGTGGAGCTGGAGGAGATTGCAGAGATAGGGAGGGGTCATTTGTGGAGGACAGTTCCAAACTTCTACCACCCCTTGTATGTGGAAGTGTTTCTAAATTTCATCTTTGATAGGACTTTCGACTAATGTTTGATTTTTAGACAGTTCCCCCCCCCCCCCCCCCCCCCAGTCCGAGACTGTCCCCATCGAACACTCACAGGGCAGGTACGCACGGGGTTAGATATAGAGTAAATATCCATCCATCAATGCCAGACTCACTGTTCCTCTGTCTCTTTCCCCTCATCTCTCACTGCCTGCAACACAATTTCTCTGCCTCTCTTTCTCCCTCTTCCCATCCTGAGAGCAAGTGGGAGAGATTGAGATAGTGTGCAGAGGGAGATAGAGATAGAGGGAGAGAAATAGAGAGATAGAATTGGAAAGTGAGTAACAACGAGAAGAAATAGGGTTTCAGAGAGTAGAAGAGAAGGGAAGAGAGAGATAGAGATGGAGAGAGATTACCAGCAAGAGAGTTTACCAGAGATTACCTCTCTCTCAATCCCTATCACTCCTTTCCAATTTGTTACCATCTCCAACTAGTTTTCTCCTTCTAACCCGATGTTTCACGCTCCATGCCTCTCGCTCGTATGTCTGTGTATGCTGCAGTGAAGGATTACATCAAATTATTATGTTTTACATTTGTCCTTTCAATCTAACTGAACAGTCTCTCAGACTGTGAACTTGGAGTGAATGTCCACTGATTCCTGAAGGTAACAGGACAGGTGGAAAAGGTGGTTAAGAAGGATTACGGATTACTTCCCTTTATTGGCCGATGTAAGAGCAGGGAGGTTATGCTAGAACTGTATAAAACACTAGTTAGACCACAGCTAGAGTACTGTGTGCAGTTCTGGTGACCACATTACAGGAAGGATGTGATCACACTAGAGAGGGTACAGAGGAGATTTACAGAGGATGTTGTCAGGAATGGAGAATTTTAACGATGAGTAGAGATTGCATAGGCTGGAATTGTTTTCTTTGGAACACAGAAGGTTGAAGGGAAGATTTAATTGAGGTGTATAAAATGATGATGGGCCGAGATAGAGTGGATAGAAAGGACCCATTTCCCTTAACAAAGGGGGCAATCACCAGGGGCAGAGATTTCCAGATTTCCACACCAATTTCATGAGGGTTCCATGGTGGAATACCTTGCTGGATGTTTACAATGGAGCGTTTTCCTTCCTGATCATCGGAACTGGCTGCCTGGGCCCCAACTTCATCCACATTTCTCCCACTCGACCAATATTTCACTCTACATAACTATCTTTCTCTGTTTGCGTACACAGCAGTGAAAGATGACATCAAATGAATATATCTTCCATTCTCCCTGTCAATCCACCCCAGCAATCTCTCTGTCTCCGATCTTGTCCCTCTCCACAACACTCTTGCTGCCTGCATATCGAAGCCTATCTCCCTCCGTCTCCCTCTTAGTGTCAATGATTGCAGGAGGGAGAGACAGAGCGAGGAAGACAGAGAGAGACACAGAGAACAACCCCAGCTTCTCCAATCTATCCACGTATCTGAAGTCCCTCATCCCTGGAACAATTCTTGTGAATCATTTTTGCACCCTCTCTAATGCCCCCACATTCTTCCGAAAGTCCGGTGTCCAGAATTGGACAATGCTCCAGTTGAAGGCAAACCAGCATTTTACAAAGGTCATATTTTCCTTGCTTTTGTATTCAATGTCTCTATTTATAATCTCAGGACCGCTTATGCCGTTTAACCACTTTCTGAACCTGCCCTGCCACCTTCAGTGATTGGTGCACAAATACCCCCCAGATGTGCCTGTTCCTGCACATCCTTTAGAATTGTGTCCTTTACTTTATATCGTCTCTCCTACTTTTTCCTAACTGTGGAGGTGGAAGATGCGGGCAGGGTTCTTAATGAATACATACCGACTGTCTTCACAAAAGAGGCGATGACATAGACATTGTAGTCAATGAGGAGGGGTTTGAAATATTGAATGGGATAAACAGTGAGAGGAAATATTCAGGGGTTTAGCATCTTTGAAAGCTGATAATTCACCAGGCTCAGACTGTTTAGAGGTGCAAGGGAGGAAATAGGAGTGGCTCTGACCATCATTTTCCAATCCTTTCTGGTTACAGTCGTGCTGCCGGCTCACTGGAGGACTGCGCATGTTGTACTGTTGTTTAACAAGGGAGAAAGTAATAGACTGAGTAATTACAGGCCACCCAGCCGACTCACAGTGGAGAGCAAATAATTAGGCACAAGGGAATGATTAATTATTTTCCCGTACAGTGTGTCTCAGTGTCTCGATGTCTCTGTCTCTGTCACATTTGAAGCACGACCCATACATTGGTGAGGAGTCCGTCTCTGGAATAAATGTCCCAGTGTTGTGGTAACATACAATGGCCACCGAGAACCAGCCTAAAATGGCTGACTAATGTTTGTGGATTTCCACAGATATTTGAGGGACGAGAGAGAGAGAGACAGACAGACAGACAGACAGAAAGAGAGACAAAGAGAGAGACACAGACCAAGACACAGAGAATGATAGCAAGATATTTGTCATTGGACAGAGGAAGAGGAGGAGGCCATTTGGCCCCTCAACCTTCTTCTGTCATTCAATGAGCTCATGGCTGATGTGTGATCCAACTCCATGTACCTATCTTTGCCCCTTAATACCTTTGGTTAACAAAAATCTATCAAACTCAGATTTAAAAACTAACAAGTGTCTCAGCATCAATTGCTGTTTGTGGAAGAGAGTTCCAAACTGATACCACACCTTGTATCTTCATTTTACTCCTGAAATGTTTTTAGACTACGTTTATATTTTTAGACTATGCCCCCAAGTTCCTGACTCCGCAGCCAGTGGGAATGGTTCCTCTCTGTCCACCCGTTCAGTTTCCCTTATTATCTTGAATACATTCATCAAATCACCCCATAACCTTCTAAATTCCAGGGAAAAGGACATGTTGGAGCAGGAGGGGAGACTGGAGCAGATGGTTTGGGAAAGTGGATAAACTGAAGCAATGGATGAGGAGACTGAGGATTCAATACAGTGAGAGGAGAGGCTGAGATTCACAGGGAGAGACTGCAGCAGAGTGTTAGAGGAAATCTAATCTATAGATCCCAGTAATACAACTCAATTCAAACATTCAAACAATAATCCCTGTGGTTATTGGTGTTGGAGAACAGTTCATTGTTTATCCAATATAGTCAATATATTTAGTTTGTACAGGCTATTCAATATAAATGTAAATATATTTCTGATATCAGCCTCACTCTTTATTGAATTCAGTAGTCACAGAGATTTTAAAGTGCAGTATTTAAATAATGAATTACCATCAGTGATGAACTGATTCTATTCTGTTTATTCAGTCACGAAGTTGGAAATAGGAACTTTCTACAAAACAAAATGAGGACCTGACAGAAATCAACACAGAGGATCAAGTCCAACAGGAAAATGAACACAATCTGACAACAGACAACTTCAACTCACAGTTTCTCTCACTAATTGTTCTGGACATTCCAGCACTTTTTGATAAAGAATTATTTACACTGCTACTTCTTTCTCTTTCTCTTTACTTCTGCTTTTCTTTTCCCGTCGGTTTCCTTCTCCATGCTCCTTTTCTCCTTCCCTATCTCTCTGGAGTACTCACACCCTGTAAATTGCTACTTATTGCTACTTTTCACATATGATTTATTCCTAACATTCTGCACCTGTGTTCTGTTCACCAGCCCCAGGTTCAATGATTCTATTCTCAGAGTCAGTTTGTTCAATGGTGAAACGTCTGAATAATTTAATGCATCTGCAGAACACTCAAGTCTCCACCTCTTCACCTCCACTCTTCACTTCATCTACAATACATGGAATAAACAGGATCGAAAGCTTCTTCCAGACAAACCTCACAATCATTGAAATTCCTTCTCCTGGAATTATAAAGTAATCTGTTAGAATGTGGGATTGTTTAATTGATAAAACAGCAACATCAGTGCTGCAGCCGATAATCTACAGATAAATGGAAAAAAAACTATTGATTCCAACTGATAGAGTGAAAACCAGTAAAACATCACATCAATACTTTCTATTTTGCAATGTAGTCCAGTGACAGTGAAGGTCCACAGTGAAGCAGAGAAGGAGAATTAAAAGGGTCAGCAGCAAACTCAGTTCAGTAGCCAGACCTCTGAAGCAGCGTCAGACACACACAGAATGAAATAAAATTTGATAACGGTGATAATCAATAAATACATTGAAATCCCAGTTAAACTGAGCCATGCTATTTGGGAAGGAGGCCATTGTGCTTTCCGCTTGTGACACTGAGACTGTCAGATGTCCCATTATGGATCACCAAAATATAAAGATTCATATAAATAATCCAGGACGGATTTTGTCCACATCATCAAACTGTTAAAAACTCCTGACTGTTTGATTTTTGAACTTAACTAAAACACTTCATTCAAAAGCATTCGCTACACAGAATAATCCAGTAAGAGTGCAACGGCTACCGAAACCAATACCATTAAAGACATGATACAAAGCCTGCAAGAATGAAAGAGTAGACAATGAGGAGATTCCATCAGTAAATTGCTGGAAAAGAACAGGCGGTTGTGTAACACACACAGTGAGAAATAATACCCAGTGCAGCAGCACAGTTAACATTGATTAACACCATTAACAGCTGAGATACAGGCTTACCAGGAACTCCAATTGCTGCAAGAACAGGATAGTAAATGTCTTCTATCTGAAACATTACTGGATATTCCATTTCTGTGAGAAGCAGAGTCTTCTGTTAGCCTGGAATCCACAGCTCCAGCAGGCACTCTGAGCTGATCCATTCCAATGGGTCCTGATTTATACAGGGGATAAGTCACCACTGACATGGTTATACCCCTGATCATTGCTATTAGTTACAGTATCCTGAACAAACACATTACATCAGCAGCTTTGACTCTGATGTAAATAATTTGGTGGATAAAACACAATCATTTCAATGTCAATGATATTTTCTGAGTAAGACCTCCCACGGAATAAACCTGAAATCTGTACTCATACTGGATGGATGGCAATTATGAGAGGCGTCATTTACATTTTCCATATTATTGTATTGACCTTGTTTACTCCTGGCATTTCTATTGTAAATGTAACTGATCTGTTTGCAGTGGACACTGAATCCAGGGACAATATCAATCCCATTTCACTCCGTTCCTGCCTTTTTCCAGTTTAAATGTGAACTTTGAGGATCTGATTGGAGACCATTTCCAGGGCTACAGCCTAAAAGCACCTGTGAGTGATATTACAGGACAAACACTGTAGATACTCATGAAGGAGGCAGCCGCAAAGTGATAATATCAATGGTCATGCAATCCAGAGGCCCAACCTAATGGTCTGAGGACAGGGGTCCAAATCCCACCATGGCAGCAGCACAAAATAGAGGGAGCTCCCTCTCGAGATATAAAGTGGAGGAATCAGCTTATATATATATATATAAAGTGGAGGGAGTTCCCTCTCTACGTATAAAATGGAGGGAGCTCCCTCTCTATGTATAAAGTGGAGGGAGCTCCCTCTCTTTGTAGAAAGTGGAGGGAGCACCCTCTCTCTGGATAAAGTGGAGGGAGCTCCCTCTCGACGGATAAAGTGGAGGGAGCTCCCTCTCTACGGATAAAGTGGAGGGAGCTCACTCTCTACGTTTAAAGTGGAGGGAGCACCCTCTCTACGAATAAAGTGGAGGGAGCACCCTCTTCGAATAAAGTGGAGGGAACTCCCTCTCTACGTATAAAGTGGAGGGAGCTCCCCCTCTACGTATAAAGTGGAGGGAACTCCCTTTCTACGTATAAAGTGGAGGGAACTCCCTCTCTATGTATAAAGTGGAGGGAACTCCCTCTCTACGTATAAAGTGGAGGGAACTCCCTCTCTACGTATAAAGTGGAGGGAGCTCCCTCTCTACGTATAAAGTGGAGGGAGCTCCCTCTCTACGTATAAAGTGGAGAGAGCTCCCTCTCTACGTATAAAGTGGAGGGAGCACCCTCTCTACGTATAAAGTGGAGGTGGCACCCTCTCTACGTATAAAGTGGAGGGAGCACCCTCTCTACGTCTAAAGTGGAGGGAGCACCCTCTCTATGTATAAAGTGGAGGGAGCTCCCTCTCTATGTATAAAGTGGATGGAGCACCCTCTACGAATAAAGTGGAGGGAACTCCCACTCTACGTAAAAAGTGGATGGAGCACCCTCTACGAATAAAGTGGAGGGAACTCCCACTCTACGAATAAAGTGGAGGGTGCTCCCTCTCTCCGTATAAAGTGGAGGGAGCTCCCTCTCTACGTATGAAGTGGAGGGAGCTACCTCTCCACGTAAAAAGTGGAGGGAACTCCCTCTCTACGTATAAAGTGGAGGGAACTCCCTCTCTACGTATAAAGTGGAGGGAACTCCCTCTCTACGTATAAAGTGGAAGGAGCTCCCTCTCTACGTATAAAGTGGAGGGAGCTCCCTCTCTACGTATAAAGTGGAGAGAGCTCCCTCTGTACGTATAAAGTGGAGGGAGCACCCTCTCTACGTATAAAGTGGAGGTGGCACCCTGTCTACGTATAAAGTGGAGGGAGCACCCTCTACGAATAAAGTGGAGGGAACTCCCTCTCTACGTATAAAGTGGAGGGAACTCCCTCTCTACGTATAAAGTGGAGGGAACTCCCTCTCTACGTATAAGGTGGAGGGAGCTCCCTCTCTACGTATAAAGTGGAGGGAGCTCCCTCTCTACGTATAAAGTGGAGAGAGCTCCCTCTCTACGTATCAAGTGGAGGGGGCACCCTCTCTACGTATAAAGTGGAGGTGGCACCCTCTCTACGTATAAAGTGGAGGGAGCACCCTCTACGAATAAAGTGGAGGGAGCACCCTCTCTACGTATAAAGTGGAGGGAGCTCCCTCTGCGAATAAAGTGGAGGGAACTCCCTCTCTACGTATAAAGTGGAGGGAGCTCCCTCTCTACGTATAAAGTGGAGGGAGCTCCCTCTGCGAATAAAGTGGAGGGAACTCCCTCTCTACGTATAAAGTGGAGGGAGCTCCCTCTCTACGTATGAAGTGGAGGGAGCTCCCTCTCTATGTATAAAGTGGAGGGAGCTCCCTCTCTATGTATAAAGTGGATGGAGCACCCTCTACGAATAAAGTGGAGGGAATTCCCACTCTACGTATAAAGTGGATGGAGCACCCTCTACGAATAAAGTGGAGGGAACTCCCACTCTACGAATAAAGTGGAGGGAGCTCCCTCTCTCCGTAAAAAGTGGAGGGAGCTCCCTCTCTACGTATGAAGTGGAGGGAGCTACCTCTCTACGTAAAAAGTGGAGGGAACTCCCTCTCTACGTATAAAGTGGAGGGAACTCCCTCTCTACGTATAAAGTGCAGGGAACTCCCTCTCTACGTATAAAGTGGAGGGAGCTCCCTCTCTACGTATCAAGTGGAGGGAGCTCCCTCTCTACGTATAAAGTGGAGAGAGCTCCCTCTGCACGTATGAAGTGGAGGGAGCACCCTCTCTACGTATAAAGTGGAGGTGGCACCCTGTCTACATATAAAGTGGAGGGATCACCCTCTACGAATAAAGTGGAGGGAGCACCCTCTCTACGTATAAAGTGGAGAGAGCTCCCTCTGCACGTATAAAGTGGAGGGAGCACCCTCTCTACGTATAAAGTGGAGGTGGCACCCTGTCTACATATAAAGTGGAGGGAGCACCCTCTACGAATAAAGTGGAGGGAACTCCCTCTCTATGTATAAAGTGGAGGGAGCTCCCTCTCTATGGATAAAGTGGAGGGAACTCTACGTATAAAGTGGAGGGAGCTCCCACTCTACGTATAAAGTGGAGAGAGCTCCCTCTCTCCGTCTAAAGTGGAGGGAACTCCCTCTCTCCGTAGAAAGTGGAGGGAGCTCCCTCTCTATGTATAAAGTGGAGGGAGCACCCTCTTCGAATAAAGTGTAGGGGACTCCCTCTCTATGCATAAAGTGGAGGGAGCTCCCTCTCTATGTATAAAGTGGAGGGAGCTCCCTCTCTGTGTATAAAACTGCAGTGACGTACCCAGCAAGGGCAAGAATTGCAGGTTCAAAATTAACCAATAAATGGATTAAAACACTTCTTTCCAAGGAGAGATAGAGGGAGAGATGGTTTGAGACGGGGACAGGCACATTCATGGACTGAGGCAGAGAAAGAGGGAGAAGGAGATAGAGGGAGAGATAGAGATGGAGAGACACAGACATGAGAGGGAGAGACCGATAGAAGATGAGACAAGATGTAGCAGTCAGTATCAATCCTCATTATCTGCCCAATCCTGTATTGGGAGTTTAGTGTGAATGTTTTACGGGTGAGTGTTGGTTCAGTGTTTGATATTTTCACACTGCAGTGACGTTCCCAACAAAGCAGCTATAGAATAGAAGAGCAGGGAGGTTATGCTGAATCTGTCTAACACATTGGTTAGACCACAACTCGAGTACTGTGTGCAGTTCTGGTCATATAATTACAGAAAGGATGTAATTGCACTCGAGAGGGTACAGAGGAGATTTACGAGGATGTTGCCAGAACTGGGAAAATGCAGCGATGAGGAAGATTGGATCGGCTGGGGTTGTTTTCCTTGGAGCAGAAAAGGCTGAGGGGAGATCTGATTGAAATGTGAGGGGCTTGGATAGAGTGGAGGTGAAGGGTCTATTCACCTCAGCAGAGAGGTCAGTGACGAGGGGGCATAGACTTAAAATGATTGGTAGAAAGATTAGAGGGGATATAAGGAAAATGTTTTTCACCCAGAGGGTGGTGAGGGTCTGGAACAATTGGCCTGAAAGGGTAGTTGAGGAAGAAAACCTCAACTCATTCTAAAGGAGTCTGGATATGCACCTCAAGTGCCGTAATCTGCAGGGCTACGGACCAAATGGAGGCAGGTGGGATTAGAATAGGTGGATCGTTTTTCGGCCGGCACGGACACGATGGGCCAAGTGGCCTCTTTTAGTGCCTTAAATTTTCTGTGATTCGAAAGGAAAGAGTTTCTGGTTCAAAATTAACCAAGAAATGCCTGAAAGCATTGCTGTCCTGGGACAGAGAGGAAGGGAGAGATGAAAAGAGAGAGACAGAGAGAGAGAGAGGCAGAGAAAGAGGGAGAGACAGAGAGAGAGGGAGACACAGACAGATCGAGCGGGGTGGCAGAGAAAGAGGGAGAGGGAGAAACAGAGACAGAGAAGGAGGGAAAGACAGACATAGGGGAGATAGAGACAGGGGAGACAGAGGGGAGGGAAATTCAGACAGAGAGAAGGTGGCAGAGAGACAGATAGAGGGAGTGGTCGAGGGAGAGATATGGAGGGACAGAGGGAGAGGGAAAGACAGACAGAGGGACAGATGGAGATGGAGAAACAGAGAGAGAGAGAACGATTGGGAGAGACAGAGATTGGGGGAGACAGGGGTAGAGGGAGAGACCGAGACAAAAAGAGAGAGGGGAGAGATAAGGATTGGCAGAGAGAGGGACAGCGAAAGAAGGAGAGACCAAGAGAGAGCGAGGCAGAGCGAGAGAGATAGAGGGTGGGACAGAGGGAAGGACAGAGGGAGGGACAGAGAGAGACGGGGAGATCAAGATAGAGAGAAAGGGCAAAGAGAGAAAGAGAGAGAGTAAAGATAGAAACATAGACAGAGACAGAGACAGAGAGTGGGGAGACTACAGCAGCAACTTTAGGTCAGTTATTTTAACTTCGGTGATGGAAAACATTTAGAAAAAACAATTTGGATCAACATCAATAGTCACATAGACAAAAGTGAGATAATTAAGGAAAGGCAGCATGGATTTCTTAAGGGAAAATCATGTTTAACGAACTGGCTGGAGTTTTTTGAGGAGGTAACTGAAAGGGTTGATGAGGGCAATGCTGTTGATGTGGTGTACATGGAGTTTCAAAATACGTTTGATACGGTGCCACACAACAGACGTGTGAGCAGGCTTGTAGCTCATAGAATCAGTACGACGGTCGCAACATGGATACGGAATTGGCTGGGTGACAGGAAACAAAGAGTAGTGATTAATGGATGTTTTTCAGGCTGGACGACGGTTTGTAGTGGAGTTCCCCAGGGGTCAGTGTTGGGACCCTTGAGTTTCTTGATATATATTAATGACCGAGACCTCGGTGGACAGGATACAATTTCAAAGTTTGCAGATGATACGAAACTTGGAAGCATTGTGAACTGTGATGACAATAGTGATGAACTTCAAAAGGACATAGACAAGTTGGTGGAATGGGCAGGCAGGTGGCAAATGAAGTTCAATGCATAGAAATGAGAAGTGATTCATTTTGGTAGGAAGAACATGGAGTGACAATATAGAAAAAAGGAACAATTCCAACGGGGGATTAGGAGCAGAGGGACCTGGGTGGAGATGTGCAGAAGTCATTGAAAGTGGTAGGACAGGTTGCGAGATCGGTTAATTAAGCATACAGTATCCTGGGATTTATTAATAGGGGCATAGAGCACAAGAGCAAGGAGGTTATGTTGAATTTGTATAAGATACTAGTTCATCCTCAGCACGAGTATTGCGTCCATTTTTGAGTGCCACACTTGAGTAAAGAAGTGAGGATATTGGAGAGAGTACAGAAGAGATTCACGAGAATGGTTCCAGGGATGAGGAATTTCAGTTATGAAGATAGATTGGAGAAGTTAGGACTGTTTTTCTTGGAGAAGAGAAGGCTGAGAGGGGATTTGATAGCGGTATTCAAAATCATGAGGGATCTGGACAGAGTAGATAGGGAGAAACTGTTCCCACTTGTGAAAGGATCGAGGACGAGATGACACAGACAGAAAATATTTGGTAAGAGAAGCAAAAGTGACATGGAGAAAAACTTTTTCATGCAGTGAGTGGTTAATGTCTGGAATGCGCTGCCTTAGAACGTGGTGGAGGCAAGTTTAATTGAAGCATTCAAAAGGGAATTAGACAGTGACATGAAAAGGAAGAAAATGCAGGGTTATGAAGAGAAGGCGGGGTAATAGAACAGAGAGAATTGCACTCTCGGAAAACCAGTGCAGACAAGATGGCCCGAATGGCCTCCTTAAGCACTGCAATGACTCTGAGACAGAGGCAGAGAAAGAGACAGGTGGAGAGACAGAGAGAGAGGCAGAGAGAGGGAAAGCATGTGAGAGAAACAGAGACAGAGAAGGTGAAACAGAGAGAGGGACAGGCAGCGGCAAAGTGAGAGAAGGAGAAGGAGAGAGAGAGACAGACAGACAGACAGAGAGGGAGACCGAGAGGCAGAGACATAGAGAGAGAGAGGGAGACAGAGAGAGCGGAAGAGAGAGAAAGAGAGAGAGAGAGAGTGACAGATAGGGACGGAGAGAAGGAGACAGCGTGGGAGGGAGAGATGATCTGAGAGAAAAATAGAGTAAAGTATTCAGACAGAATAAGAGTGACAGAGGGAGAGACAGTGACAGAGAAGGTGTCAAAGAGAGACAGAGACAGAAAGAGAGAAGGAGAGGAAGAGAAAGGGAGAGGAAGAAAGAGAGAAAGAGAGCACATGGTGGAGTTGCACGAACAAGAGAACCACACAGAGACACTCCCTGCGGAGATACTGTGATAACAGACCCACTCACTGACCCTCCCTGTGGAGATACTATAACAACAGACCCACTCGGTGACTCTCCCTGTGGAGATACTATAATAACAGACCCACTCAGTGACTCTCCGTGTGGAGATACTATGACAAGAGACCCACTCAGTGACTCTCCCTGTGGAGATACTATAATTACAGTCCCATTCAGTTGACTCTTCCTCTGGAGATACCACAATAACAGACCCACACAGTGACTCTCCCTGTGGAGATACTATAATAACAGAACCACTCAGTGACTCTCCCTGTGGAGATACTAAAATAAGAGATCCACTCAGTCACCCTCTCTGTGTTGATACTATAATAACAGACCCAATCAGTGACTCTCCCTGTGGAGATACTATAATAACAGACCCACTCCGTGACTCTCCCTGTGGAGATACTATAATAACAGACCGACTCAGCGACACTCCTTGTGGAGATACTGTAATTTCAGATCCACTCACTGACTCTCCCTGTGGTGACAGTATAAGAACTGACCCACTCAATGATTGTACCAGTTGAGAGACTATAATTACAGACCGACCCAGTGACTCTCCTCGTGGAGATGCAACAACAACAGAGCCACTCAGTGACTCTCTCTGAGGAAATACTATAATAACAGACCCAATCACAGACTCTCCCTGTCGAGATACTATAATAACAGACCCACTCAGTGACTCTCCTTGTGGAGATACTATAATAACAGAGCCAAACAGTGACTCTCATTGTGGAGATACTATGATAACAGACCCACACAGTGACTCTCCCTGTGGAGATACTATAATAACAGACCCACTCAGTGACTCTCCTTGTGGAGATACTATGATAACAGACCCACACAGTGACTCTCCATTTGGAGATACTATAATAACAGACCAACTCAGTGACTCTCCTTGTGGAGATACAATAATAACAGACCCACTCAGTGAGTCTCCCTGTGGAGTTAAAATAATAACAGACCCACTCAGTGACTCTCCCTGTGGAGATACTATAATAACAGACCCACAAAGTGACTCTCCCTGTGGAGATACTATAATAACAGACCCACACAGTGACTCTCCCTTTGGAGAGACTATAATAACAGATCCACTCCGTGACCCTCGCTGTGGAGATTCTATAATAACAGACCCACACAGTGACTCTCCCTTTGGAGATACTATAATAACAGACCCACTCAGTGACTCTCCCTGTGGAGATACTATAATAACAGATCCACTCCGTGACTCTCCCTGTGGAGATTCTATAATAACAGACCCACTCAGTGACTCTCCCTGTGGAGATACCATAATAACTGACCCACTTAGTGACTCTCCCTGTGGAGATACTATAATAACAGACCCACTCAGTGACTCTCCCTGTGGAGATACTATAATAACAGACCCACTCAGTGACTCTCCCTGTGGAGATACTATAATAACAGACCCACTCAGTGAGTCTCCCTGTGGAGATACTATTATCACAGACCCACTCAGTGACTCTCCCTGTGGAGATAAAATAATAACAGACCCACTCAGTGACACTGAATCCAGGGACAAAAGCAATCCCGTTTCACTCTGTTCCTGCCTTTTCCCAGTTAAAATGTGAACTTTGAGTCTCTGATTCGGGACCATGTTCAGGGTTACAGCCCAGAAACTACTGTGAGTGATATTACGGGACAGACAATGTACGCATCCATTTGGGAGGCAGTTGGGTAGTGATAATATCACTGGTCACGTAATCCAGAGGCCCAACCTGATGGCCTGGGGACAGGGGTTCAAATCACCCCTTAACCTTCTAAATTCCAGGGATACAGAGTAAAGCTCCATCTACACTGTCCCATTAAACACTCCCAAGCCAAGCACAGTGTGCGGTTAGACACAGAGTAAATTTCCCTCTGCAGTGTCTCATCATACACGCCCAGGGTAGGGGCAGCATGGGGTGAGATACAGAGTAAACACAGGACCTATTGTATTATAAACAGAGAAATGGTCTTGTGCAGTACAAACTGAGAGCGGGTGAAACGCAGCAAAAGCAGAGATGACTCCCAGGGCAGGAACATCATGGGGTGGATAAAGAGTGAATCTCGCTCTACACTCTCCGAAACAGACAGAGAGAGAGATGGAAAGAGAGAAATAGAGACACACAGAAAGAGAGGGTGACTGAGAGTGAAAGAAGGATATTTGACATCGGACATCGGAAGAGGAGGAGGCAATTTAACTCCTCAACCCTGTTCTTGCATTCAGTTAGATCAGGGCTGATCTGTGATCTAACTAACACCATATATCCCACCTTTGCCCCTTATCTCTTCATACCTTTGGTTAAAAAGAATCTATCAATCCCAGATTTAAAAATTAACAATGAAGCCAATATGAATCCCTATTTGCAGAAGAGAGTTCCAAAATTGCAAAGAAATCCAAAGGAATGACTGACAGGCTGGGGTTGTTTTCTTTGTAACAGAGGAGGCTGAGGGGAGATTGAGTTGAGGTGCATAAGATTATGAGGGGCCTCGGTAGAGTGGATGGGAAGAACCGATTTCCCTTAACACAGAGGTCCATAAGCGGGGTCATAGATTTCAAAATGTCAACAACAAATATCACGATGGTGGAATAGCTTGATGGATGTTTAAAATTGAGGATATTACCTCTGCATCTCTCCTGATGTTTCTCTCTCCGTACCTATCTCTGATGTGGCTGTGCACACAGCAGTGATGAATGATGTCAAATTAATATATCTTACATTCTCCCTTTCAATCCATCCCATCAATCTCTCTCTCTCCAACCTTGTCCCTATCCACAGCACTCCCTCTTTCTGCATATCTAACCCTCTCTCCCTCTGTCTCTCTCCAAGTGTCAGAGATTCAGGAGGGAGAGACAGAGCGAGGAAGACAGAGAGAGAATGTTCAAGGAACTTTACTCTGTTCCTAAGCTGTGCTGAACCTGCTCTCAGAGTGTTTGATGGGCTACATTAATCGGCCGTGTACAGTTCTGTATCAGGCTGTGAAGAAGCAGAGCATGTTCAGTACACAACGGGTCAAAGGGAACGATTCACTCCTGTCTGCTACTGGGAAGAGAGACTGACCTGAACATCAAGACTGCGTTTGACCGAATGTGACATCGAGGAGCCCGAGTAAAACTGAAGTCAGTGGGAATCCGCTGGTTGGAGTCATACCGAGCACAAAGGAAGATGGTTGTGGTTGTTGCAGGTCAGTCATCTCATTCCCAGGACATCGCAGCAGGAGTTCCTCAGGGTAGTGTCCGAGGCTCAACCATCTTCAGCTGCTCCCTCAATGAGCTGCCCTCCATCGTCAGGCCAGAAGTAGGGATGTTCACTGATGATTGCACAGTGTTCAGTTCCATTCGCACCTCCTCAGATCATGAAATCCCAGCAGGAAATGTTGGAAATACTGAGCAGGTCAGGCAGCATCTGTGGAGAGAGAAACAGAGTTTGTGATTCAGCTCGATGGTTTCAAGATTTCCAGCATCCACAGTATTTTGCCTCAGATAATGAAGCAATCCATAGCCACTTGCACCAAGACCCAGACAACATTCAGGTTTGTGCCGACCAGTGGGAAGTAACATTCATGTCACACAAGTGCCAGGCAATGACCATCTGCAACAAGAGTGAATCCAACCACCTCCCCTCGGCATTCAAAGCATTATCCCATCGCTGAATCCCCCAGCATCAACATCCTGGGGAAACATTGACATCAAACTTAACTGAACGAAACACATCAATAGTTTCTTCACACAGTTGCTGGCGGGAGTCTGGAACTCACTGCCTGAAAGGATTAGTATAAAATATGTGGTTGATCGCTGGCACAGACTGGGTGGGCCGAAGGGCCTGTTTCAGTACTGTATCTCTCTGTGACTCTGTGACTCGAAAGGGTGGTAGAGGTAGAAACCCTCATCACATTTAAAACAATCTCTTGGATATGTACTTGAAGGAATAACTTCTCCATATTTAACGTGGGGAAGGAATAACTCTCCTCGTCTGCACTGCCCCATCGAACAACTCAGAGAAGGTACAGCACGGTTTAGATACAGAGTGCAGCTCCGTTTAAACATTCCCTAGAGTGTCAAATTAACCCGGGTCAATCACAGTGCCTGGTTCAGCCTCAAGACTCACCTGCCTCAGTCACTGAGACGCTCCTGTATCACTTGCCTTAATGTAAGCGGATGCCGGGTTTGGGAGCAGGACAGGCACACGGGATTAGGACGACTGCTCATGTGGAGGATAAGCATTAGTAGTCCCTCAGAAAAGCAGAACAGACCAGCAAGACTCAGAAAAGGAAACTTGTGTTGAATTTGAGAGTCTTGCAATGTGGAATGTTTTAGTATTTGGTGAGAATGTTGAGCCAGTGAAATTTTGCCCCAGTGGGATGAATAGATACGATATGACTTTATTACAACAGTAAGGTACCGTATGTACTGTAAATATGGACTGAAATAACAATGTAACTGATCAATTTTCAGCTGTATTTTATGACTACAGTTATGCTTCCTATCTTGTGAGAATGTACATAAGACACGAAGGGATGAAGTCAAAGTGGACTCTGTTGAATTTTCTCGCTTGATCTTTGTGGGAACACAAGGGTTAAGTAGGTTAAAAATATTAAATGGTCAATTCACTTGTTGAAGTAAACACTCAACAGAAATGGGTATGGAATGTCCTTTGTGCTGCATTCCTACTCCTTCATCTGTCCTGCCCGGACCCCTCATGATTTTGAACACCTCTATCAAATCTCATCTCAAGTTTCTCTTCTCTGTGGAGAACAACACCAGCTTCTCCAGTCTATCCACGTAACTGAAGTCTCTCAACCCTGGAACCTTGCTCGTGAATCGTTTCTGCACCCTCTCTTATGCCCCCACTTCCTTCCTAAAGTACGGTGTCCAGAATTGGACACAATACTAGTTGAGGATGAAGCAGTGTTTTATAAGGCTTCATCGTAACCTCCTTGCTTTTAAACTGTAAGCCTCGATTTACGACGCCAGGCATCTCATATGCCTTTTAACCACTTTCTCAACGAACCCTGCCACCTTCAATTTGTGCACAGATATCCCCAGCTCTCTCTGTTCCTGCACCCACTTTCTTCTGTTCTTAGGTCCTCATGACAGAGAGGGGCAGGAGGACAGGTAGGTCTAGAAAGGAGGGGGAGAGAGAGCAAACAAACAGGAAGCATCTATGGGAACACCACCACCTGCAAGTTTCCCTTCAATTCGCACAGCATCCTGACTTGGAACTTTATCGCCGTTCCTTCACTGTCACTGGGTCAAAATCCTGGAACTCCCTTCCTAACAGCACTGTGGGTGCATCTACCCCGAATGGACTGCAGCGGTTCAAGGGCAAATAGGGATGGGCAATAAATGCTGGCCTGGCCAGTAACTCACACATCCAACAAATGAATAAAGAAAATAAAAATTTGACACTGAGTCACTTCAGGAGATATTGTACTAGATGACAAAAAACTTGGTCAGAGGTTGGCTTGAGGGAGCGTCTTCAAAGAGGAAAGAGATTTAGTTAGACGGAGAGGTTTAGGAAAGGAATTACAGAGTTAGGGTCTTGGCATCTTGAAGGCACGGCCACCAATGCTGGAACAATTCAAATTGGGGATCCTCAAGAGGCCAGAATTAGAGGATCGCAGATATTGGTGGATTGTGGAGCTGGAGGAGATTGTAGAGATAGGGAGGGGTCATTTGTGGAAGACAGTTCCAAACTTCTACCACACTTTGTGTGTAGATGTGTTAATAAATTTCACCCTTGAAAGGGCTTTCGACTAATGTTTGATTCATTTATTCATATATAAGGAGAAAGAGGGTAACTAGAGAAAGGATTGGCCCACTCAAGGACAAAGGAGGAAAGTTATGCGTGGAGTCAGAGAAAATGGGTGAGATTCTAAACGAGTACTTTGCATCGGTATTCACCGAGGAGAGGGACATGACGGATGTTGAGGTTAGGGACAGATGTTTGATTACTCGAGGTAAAGTCGGCATAAGGAGGGAGGAAGTGTTGGGTATTCTAAAAGGCATTAAGGTGGACAAGTCCCCAGGTCCGGATGGTATCTATCGCAGGTTTCTGTGGGAAGCGAGAGAGGAAATAGCTGGGGCCTTAACAGATATCTTTGCAACATCCTTAAACACGGGTGAGGTCCCGGAGGACTGGAGAATTGCTAATGTTGCCCCCTTGTTTAAGAAGGGTAGCAGGGATAATCCAGGTAATTATAGACCAGTGAGCCTGACGTCAGTGGTAGGGAAGCTGCTGGAGAAGATACTGAGGGATAGGATCTATTCCCATTTGGAAGACAATGGGCTTATCAGTGATAGGCAACATGGTTTTGTGCAGGGAAGGTCATGTCTTACCAACTTAATAGAATTCTTTGAGGAAGTGACAAAGTTGGTTGATGAGGGAAGGGCTGTAGATGTCGTATACATGGACTTCAGTAAGGCGTTTGATAAGGTTCCCCATGGTAGGCTGATGGAGAAAGTGAAGGCGCATGGGGTCCAAGGTGCACTAGCTAGATGGATAAAGAACTGGCTGGGCAACAGAAGACAGAGAGTAGCAGTGGAAAGGAGTTTCTCAAAATGGAGACGTGTGACCAGTGGTGTTCCACAGGGATCCGTGCTGGGACCACTGTTGTTTGTGATATACATTAATGATTTGGAGGAAAGTATAGGTGGACTGATTAGCAAATTTGCAGACGACACTAAGATTGGTGGAGTAGCAGATAGTGAAGGGGACTGTCAGAGAATACAGCAGAATATAGATAGATTGGAGAGTTGGGCAGAGAAATGGCAGATGGAGTTCAATCAGGGCAAATGCGAGGTGATGCATTTTGGAAGATCCAATTCAAGAGTGAACTATACAGCAAATGGAAAAGTCCTGGGGCAAATTGATGTACAGAGAGATTTGGGTGTTCAGGTCCATTGTTCCCTGAAGGTGGCAACGCAGGTCAATAGAGTGGTCAAGAAGGCATACGGCATGCTTTCCTTCATCGGACGGGGTATTGAGTACAAGAGTTGGCAGGTCATGTTACAGTTGTATAGGACTTTGGTACGGGCACATTTGGAATACTGCGTGCAGTTCTGGTAGTCACATTACCAAAAGGATGTGGATGCTTTGGAGAGGGTGCAGAGGAGGTTCACCAGGATGTTGCCTGGTATGGAGGGCGCTAGCTATGAAGAGAGGTTGAGTAGATTAGGATTATTTTCATTAGAAAGACGAAGGTTGAGGGGGGACCTGATTGAGGTGTACAAAATCATGAGAGGTATAGACAGGGTGGATAGCAAGAAGCTTATTCCCAGAGTGGGGGATTCAATTACTAGAGGACACGAGTTCAAAGTGAAAGGGGAAAAGTTTAGGGGGGATATGCGTGGAAAGATCTTTACGCAGAGTGTGTTGGGTGCCTGGAACGCTTTGCCAGCGGAGGTGGTAGACGCAGGCACGATAGCGTCTTTGAAGATGTATCTAGCCAGATACATGAATGGGCAGGAAGTAAAGAGATACAGACCCTTAGAAAATAGGCGACAGGTTTAGATAGAGGATTTGGATCGGCGTAGGCTTGGAGGGCCGAAGGGTCTGTTCCTGTGCTGTGATTTTCTTTGTTCTTTGAGTGTGTCGGTCAGTGTTCCTGCAAAGCTGTGTGCAGCAGCCTGGAAGGTACCACGCAGGTCCTGTTCCGTGATAAATAACACACATCTTCGAAGATTCATAAAAATGTAAAGCGACTGCACACGGGACAATAAAACTGGCCGTGCGCAACAACTACATTTTTATTGGGAACGTTGGAGCCAGATGTAGCTCAGTGGGTAATAATCCTGCCTCTGAGTTATACGTTTGTGGGTTCAGCTCTGAACATAAAATCGAGGCTGATGCCACCCAACAGAAAATCAGAACAAACCAGCGATACACAGAAAAGGAAACTTGTGTTGAATTTGTGATCCTCGCTTTCTGGAATGTTTTAGTGTTTAGTTAGAATGTTGACCCAGTGAAATTTTGCCCCTGTGGGATGAGAGTTATCTGAATAGATATGATAACATCTTATTGCAACATGAAGGTACCGTGCGTACTGAGTATATCAGCATTTGCAGAGTCCATCATATAAAATACTTTACTGGGTGTGGGATCAGGGTTTGATATTTCCAAAACACTGAGGTAAACTCGAACTTTTAATCAGCCCTGGGAGGAAAGTAAACCTGGAGACTTTCAAACAGTAATCAATGTCAGATTTGATCAACTATTAGGGATTAATCAATCACAGTATGCAAAGCAGACAGAATATGCTGTTAATTAGCGGGATACGGGTTTTTTTTCACCAGCCTGCATAAGGAACTGTACCCTCTGCAGTTGTGGTATCACCAAAAGCAGTCAACTTAAAATGACAGATTGATGTATGTGGTGTTTTACCGAGGTTCTGAGAGAGGAGAGAGAAACAAGCATAGACACAGACAGACACACACCCACAGAGAAAGACACGCACCAACACACACACAAACAGACTGCCCCAGGGACAGAGAGCGACAGAGAATATTTCAATTTCCAAAAGGCATTCGAGAAGGTCAATCTTAGATTTAAAAATGAACAATTGATTTTGCATTTATGGTCGTTTACAGAAGACAGTTCCAAACTAACACCACCTTTAGTCTGTAGAGGTGTTTCCTTACTTCACTCCTGAAAGGTCTGCCTCTAATTTTGAGACTATGCTCACCAGTCCCAGACTCCCCCAAACATAAAAATATAAAAACGGACAGTAAAACTTTCTATCGGGACATAAAAAGGAATCTTGTGGCTGAGACAAATGTGGGTCCATTCCAGGCAGAGTCAGGGGAATTTATAATGGGGAAGAGAGAAATGAGAGTGAAGCTAAATGATAACTTTGTGTCTATCTTCACTGTGGAAAATACAAGAAATCTCCCAGAATTATAGATCCCAGGGATTGGGGGAATGAGGAATTGAAGGAAATTAGTATGAGTGAGAAGGTTGTATTGGAGAAATTAATGGGGCTGAAGGTTGATAAGTTCCCAGGACCTGAGATTCGACATCCCAGAGTGTTGAAAGAGGTAGCTATGGAGATAATGGATGCATTGGTGATCATCTTCCAAAATTCTATACTTTCTGGAACGGGTCCTGCAGATTGGAAAGTAGCAAATGTCAGCACTCTATTTAAGAAGGGAGGGAGAGAGAAAACAGGGAATTTCAGACCTGTTAGCCTTCCATCAGTGATTGGGAAAAGGATAGAATCTCTTCTAAAGGATGTGATAAATGGATACTTGGATAATAATGATCTGATTGGGCATTGTCAACATGGATTGAGGAATGGGAAATCACGTTTGACGAACCCGTTGGAGTTTTTTAGGATGTTCCAGCAGAATTAATAAAGGTGGACGTTGTGGACTTGGATCTTCCGAAGGCTTTTGATAAAGTCTCCCACAGAAAACTGGTTAGCAAAATTAAAGCACATGGGACAGGAGGTAATATACTTGCATGGATGCAGGATTGGTTAACAGGCAGAAAACAGAGAGCAGGAATAAACGGGTCATTCTCCCATTGGCAGACTGTGACCACAAGGATCAGTACTCGGGCCCCAGCTGTTCACAATATACTTCAATGATTTGGATGTGGGGACCAAATGTAATATTCCCAAGTGCTCAGATGACAAAAGTTGGGAATGTGTGTTGTGAAGAAGATGCAAAGCGGCTGTAAGGGGATTTGGTCAGACTTAGTGAGTGGGCAAGAACGTGGTGGATGGAATATAATGTGGAAAAATGAGAGGTTAACCATTTTGGAAGGAAAAATAGATGTGCAGAATATTTCTTAGATGGTAAGAGATTAGAAAGTGTAGATGTACAAAGTGACCTGGGTGTCCCCGTCAATAAGTCACTGAAAGCTAATATGCAGGTGCACAAAGCAATTAAGAAGACTAATGGTATGTTAGCCTTCATCACAAGAGGATTTGAGTACAGGAGTTGTGAAGTCTTACTTCAATTGTATAGAACCTTGGTTAGACCGCACCTGGAGTACTGTGTGCAGTTTTGGTCCCCTTACCTTAGGAAGGATATTATTGCCAGAGAGGGAGTGCAATGAAGGTTCACCAGACCTGTTTCCATGGATGACGGGACTGTCCTATGAAGAGACATTGGGGAAACTAAGGCTGTATTCTCGAGAGTTTCAAAGAATGAGGGGTCATCTCATTGAAACCAACACATACTTAATGGGATAGACAGGGTAGATGTTTCTCCTGGTTGAGGAGTCTAGAATCAGGGGACACGATTTCAAAATAAGGGTCAAGCCACTTAGGGCAGAGATGAGGAGAATTTTCTTCACTCAGAGGGTTGTGAATCTTTGGAATTCTCTGCTCCAGAGGGCTGTGGAAGTTCAGTCATTGAGTATGTTTAAAGCAGAGATTGACAGATTTCGAAATTCAAATGACATGAAGGAATGTGGGGATATTGTGGGAAAAAGACATTGAAGAGGATGATCAACCATGATAGTATTTAATGGCAGAGCAGGCTCGATGGGCTGAATGGCCTACTCCTCTTCCTATGTTCCAAAGCAGCTGAAATAGTTTCTTCCAAGCTACCCCATCAGTTCCCCTTAATATCTCAACAACTTTGAGTAAATCACCTGGATCCTCCTAAATTCCAGGGAATAAATCCATAGTTTGTGTAATATCACCTCGTAATGTAACCCTTGGAGTCCAGTTATCATTCTGGTAAATCTACACTGAACTCAGATGGACACAGACTCCCCTCCCCCACAAGTCTCTTTAGACCTCCAGTATTTCTAACTTTTTACCATTTATAACGTACTCTGTTCCAGTATTTTTTTTACTGACATTGAAATCTCTCTTCCACAGTTTTGCCCATTTATTTAAGATATTAATATCTCTTTGAAATTTGATGCTTGCAACTACACTGCTTACAATGCTGCCTATTTTTGTGTCATTGACAAACTTGGGTATGTGGCATTCTACCACATCATCTTAAATCATTAATAAATACAGCAAAACTGAGACACACACGGGCTTTGCACTCGTAGACAGGAGTGAATCATTCCATCCTGGAGGTTTTTTAATTCAAGATTTATGTTTATTTAAAGTAAAAACAGAATTCAAATTCACAACAGCCCTGTATGAACTCCTGCTTTTTCAATCAAAAGAACAGGCCTTCAAATTAAAAACCATAAAAAGAGATTCATTTTCCTAATGCTGTTGTCTGACTGTCTCAGGTTTTGTATATTGTTCCCTTCTCCTCTTCTTCCATGTGTCTGAGGTCTTGGAAGTTTGTCAGACATTGGTAAACTACTTCATGTGGTGTTCTGTCAATACCTTCAATTCTGAGCATTTGCAAAGGACACAATTCAAATTCTCACCTTATTGCATCAACCAAAACCTGCAGGTCCATTCAAACTCCGCTATTTCCTGTCTCTGCAAAGATCGCTCACACTTCCACAATGCAGGAATGTCTGAATGGAAACAGCTTTTGACACATTTCTCAACACGTTTACTGACACTTTTCAGGATGAAGCTGCATTCAACTGAATGCCAGGATCTGTTTCTCTGTCAAGTTTAAAGCACTAACCTTACATTAGTGAGGAGTCAGTCTCTGAAATAAATGTCCCAGTGTTGGTGTTGTATCATGAAATATCCACTGTAAACAAACCTAAAATAGCTGACTGATGTTCTGTGAGAGGAGGGAAAGAGGGAGACATCAGACCGAGAGGGTGTCTCAGACACAGAGAGTGATAGCAGGATATTTGACAGAGGACAGAGGAAGAGGAGACCTTTTAGCCCCTCAACTCTGTTCTGTCATTCAATGAGATCATGGCTGATCTGTGATCGAACTCCATGTACCCGTCTTTGCCCCATATCACTTAATACCTTTTGTTCGCAAAAATCTATCAAACTCAGATATAAAAATTAACAAGTGTCTCAGCATCAATTGCTGTTTTTTTGAAGAGAGTTCCAAACCGATACCATACCTGGTGTGTTGAAGTGTTTCTTTATTTCACTCCTGAAAGGTTTTTAGTCTACGTTTAAACTTTTAGACTATGTCCCCAAGTTCTGGACTCCACAGCCAGTGGGAATAGTTTCTCTCTGTATACCCGATCAGTTTCCCTTAACATTCTGAAAACCTTCATCAAATCACCCCTTAGTCTTCGAAATTCTAGGGAGACAGAGTAAAGCTCCATTTACACTGTCCCATTTGACACTCGCAAGCCAAGCACAGTGTGGGCTGAGACACAGAGTAATTTGCCCTCTGCACTGTCCCATCACACACTCCCAGGACAGGGGCAGCATGAGGTTAGATACAGAGTAAAGACAGGGCCTATTGTATTATAAACACAGAAATGGTCTTGTGCAGCACAAACTGAGACCGGGTGAAATGCAGCAGAAGCAGAGACACACACACAGATACAGACACTGATACACACACAAACCGACACACAGAGACTGCACAATCTGCACATCAGTAAAAATCACCCAACAGAACCATCATAAAATATCCCAATGTTCTGTCCAAACCAGTGTTGGGCGTTTTGTGTTCTTGTGTGTTCCATTTCACCAGACTGCCTCTATCCTGCTGAAGTCTGCTTCTAGTCCCTTACATGTTTATTACATTGCAGATGTCACAAACATTGGCAAATGTTGAAGTTATGCCCTGTGAACACAAGTCCAAGTCATTAGTATATATCAAAAAGAGCAGTGATCCTAATATAAACCTCCACTGTATACCTCCCTCCAGTCTGAATCAACCATTGTCCACACGGACGGGGGGGGGGGGGAGGGGGGGGGCTGTCTAAAAATCAAACATTTGTCGAAAGCCCTTTCAAAGATGAAATTTGGAAGCACTTCTACATACAAAGGGTGGTAGAAGTTTGGAACTGACTTCCACATATGGTCCCTCCCTATCTCTGCAATCTCCTCCAGCTCCACAATCCCCCAATATCTGCAATCCTCTAATGCCGGCCTCTTGACCATCTCCAATTTGAATCGTTCCAACATTGGTGGCCGTGCCTTCAAGCTGCCAAGACCCTAATTCTGTAATTCCTTTCCTAAACCTCTCCGTCTCACTAACTCACTTTCCTCTTTGAAGACGCTCCCTCAAATCAACCTCTTTGACCAAGTTTTTGTTCGTCGAGTGTAATATCCCCTTAAGTGCATCGATGACAACTTTTTATTTGCCTTATTTATTTGTTGGATGTGTGCGTTACTGGCCAGGCCAGCATTTATTGCCCATTCCTAATTGCCCTTGAGAAGGTGGTGTTGAGCCTCCTTCTTGAACCGCTGCAGACCATGTGGGGTAGGTAGACCCACAGTGCTGTTAGGAAGGGAGTTCCAGGATTTTGACCCCTTAACAGTGACGGAATGGCGATATGGTTTCAAATTAGGGTGGTGTGTGACTTTAGTTGTTGTGTGCGGACAGTATTTTCAGTGCGCAGTCCATTTATATTTTTCATTATTTATTTTTTTCATGTGGTTAGATGTAAAGTTTCTCCTACAATCTGCCTGCCTCCCTGTATCTCCTCACTCTTTCAGCCCGTCTCTCCCTCCTTCTCTAAGTCCACTGCTTTACTCTGTATCTAAACTCACACTGTACCTGCCCTGGGAGGTTTCATTATGGTGCTTAAACAATGAGTTATACACTTCCAGCATAACCTCCCTGCTCTTATATACTTTAACAGCCTTGTTGGGAATGTCACTGCAGTTTGAAAATATGAAACACTGATCCATCATTCACCCTCAGAACACTCACATTAAACTCTAAAAACAGGACTGGGCAGATAATGAGGATTGTTAATGATAGTTACAACTTGTCTCATCCTCGATCTGTCTCTCCCTCTCATGTCTGTTTCTTCCCATCTTTCTCTCTCTATCTCTCTCTCCCTCACTCTCTCCCTCTTTCTCTGCCTCTTTCCATGACTCTGTCTCGAACACCATCTCTCTCTCCTTGGACAGAAATGTTTTTATCCATTTCTTGGTTAATTTTGAACCTGTAAATCTTCCCCTTGCTGGGAACGTCACTGCAGTTTGAAAATACCAAACACTTTAGCACTCGCCCCCTAAACTCCCTCACTCAGCCCCCAATACAGGACTATGCAGATAATGGGGATTGTTACTGATGTTCTGTCAAGATCCCCTCACACACTATATCCCATTTCACCTGCTTCTAAAGTTTGTCAGTGTTTAATAATATTTTTTCAATAATATTAAATGTCACTTCAGTTTGAAAGTATCAATCATTGATCCAACAGTTGCCCCCAAAACACTCACACAAAACCCCTGATCTCTCCTTTCAAATTTAGTTCTTGCACACAGCCAGTTATACTTTTTATCCTTTTTGATCCTTTTTCAACATTATTAGATGTAAAAATTTTCCTTTAATCTCGCCCTCCCTCCCTCTCTGTCTGTCTCTCCCTCTGTCTCTGTTTCTCCCTCTGTTTGTCTCCCTCCCTCTCTGTCTCTCTCTCCCTTTCTCCCTCTGCATCTGTCTCTCTCCCTCTGTCTCTGTCTCACTCGCTTTCTCCCTGTCTCTCTCCCTCTGCTGCTGCCTGCCTCCCTTTCTGTCTGTCTCACTCTGCATTTGCCTGCATCCCTTTCTGTCTCTCTCCCTCTCCCTCTATCTCTGTCCCACTCTGTCTGTGTCTCTCTCCATCTGTGTCTCACTCCCTCCATCTCTCCGTCCCTCTGTACATGGACAGCAATGCTTTGAGCCATTCGTTTGGTTAATTTTGAATCTTTAACTCTTGCTTTTGTTGGGAATGTCAATGCAGTTTAAAAATATCAAACACTCATCTAACACTCATCCCTAAACCACTCACATTAAAACCTAAATACCGGACTTGGCAGACAATGGGGATTGTTACTGGGGTTTCGTCAAGGTCTCATTTCGGTATCTCTTCTGGCTCTCGCTGTCTTCCACTTTGTCCCTCTCTCTCCATTTCCCCATTTGCTTTCGTTTTCCTCTCTCCTCTTTCCTTCATCGTGCCCAACTTTATAAATGGAGAGGAAGCTCCCTCCACTTTATAGCTGGAGAGCGAGTTCCCTCTACTTTATACATAGAAAGGGATCTCCCTCTGGTTTTTAGCTGCCGTTGTGGGATTTGAACCCCTGTCCCCAGGCCATCAGGTTGGGCCTCTGGATTACGTGACCAGTGATATTATCACTACCCAACTGCCTCCCAAAATGGATGCGTACAGTGTCTGTCCCGTAATATCACACACAATAGTTTCTGGGCTGGAACCCTGAACATGGTCCCGAATCAGAGACTCAAAGTTCACATTTTAACTGGGAAAAGGCAGGAACAGAGTGAAACGGGATTGATTTTGCCCTGGATTCAGTGTCCACAGCAGACAGATCAGTTACATTTACAATAGAAATGCCAGGAGTGAACAAGGTCAATACAACAATATGGAAAATGTAAATGATGCCGCTCATAATTGTTGCATCAGTCCATTATGAAGACGGATTTCAGGTTTATTCCAGAGAGAGGTCTTACTCAGAAAATGTCATTGATATTGAAATGATTGTGTTTTATCCATCACATTATTTACATCAGAGTCAAAGCTGCTGATGTAATGTGTTTGTTCAGGTGAGTGTAACTAATAGCAATGATCAGTGATATAACCGTGTCAGTGGAGACTTATCCCCTGTATAAATCAGTACCCATTGGAATGGGTCAGCTCAGAGTGCCTGGTGGAGCTGTGGATTCCAGGCTAATGGAAGTCTCTGCTTCTCACAGAAATGGGATATCCAGTATTCGTTCAGTTCATATTCATTCATTATCCTGTACTTGCAGCAATTGGAGTTCCTGGTAAGCCAGTATCTCAGCTGTTAATGGTCAAAATCGATGTGAACTGTGCTGCTGTACTCGGTATTATTTCCCTCTGTGTGTGTTACACAGCCGCCTGTTCTTTTCCAGCAATTTACTGATGGAATCTCCTCATTGTCCTCTCCTTCATTCTTGCAGGAACTGCATTATGTTTGTAATGGTATTGTTTTAAGTAACTGTGGCATTATTACTGGATTATTCTGTGTATTGAATGTATTTGAATGAGATGTTTCAGTGAGGATCAATAATCAGACCATTCGGAGTTTTTAACATTTTCATGATATGGATCTAACCGGTCCTGGAATATTTTTATGATTTTTTTCAGTGATTGATAATGAGACATCTCAAGGTTTTAGTGTTACAAGGGGACAGAACAATGTCCTCCCTCCCCAATAACATGGCTCAGTTTAACTGGGATTTCAATGTGTTTATTGATTATCACTGTTATCAAATATTATTTCATTCGGTGTGTGTCTGACGCTGCTTCAGAAGTCTGGCTACTGAACTGAGTTTGCTGCTGACACTTTCACTTCTCCTTCTCTGCTTCACTGTGGACCTTCACTGTCACTGGACTACATTGTAAAATAGAAAGTATCGATGTGATGTTCTATTGGTTTTCACTCTATCAGTTGGAATCAAGAGTCTTTCCATTTATCTGTAGATTGTCAGCTGCAGCGCTGATGTTGGTGTTTTATTAATTAAACGATCCCACATTCTAACAGATTACTTTATAATTCCAGGAGAATGAATTTCAATGATTGTGAGGTTTGTCTGGAAGTAGCTTTCGAACCTGTTTATTCCATGTATTGTAGATGAAGTGAAGAGTGCAGGTGAACAGGTGGAGACTTGAGTGTTCTGTAGATACATTAAATTATTCACAGAGGTTTCACCATTGAACCAACTGACTCTGAGAATAGAATCATTGAACCTGGGGCTGGTGAACAGAACACAGACGCAGAATGTTAGCAACAAATTATATGTGAAAAGCAGCATGAAGTAACAATTTACAGGGTGTGAGTACTCCGGAGAGATAGGGAAGGAGAAAAGGAGCAGGGAGAACGAAACTGACGGGAAAGGAAAAGCAGAAGTAAAGAGAAAGAGAAAGAAGCAGCAGTGTAAATAATTCACTATCATAAAGTGCTGGAATGTTCAGAACAATTAGTGAGAGAAACTGTGAGTTGAAGTTACCTGTTGTCAGATTGTGTTCATTTTCCTGTTGGACTTGATCCTCTGTGTTGATTTCTGTCAGATCCTCATTTTGTTTTGTCGAAAGTTCCTATTCCTTACTTAGTGACTGAATAAACAGAATAGAATCAGTTCATCACTGATGGTAATTCATTATTTAAATAGTGCACTTTGTAATCTCTGTGACTACTGAATTCAAGAAAGAGGAGGCTGATATCAGAAATATATTTACATTTATATTTAATAGTCTGTACAAACTAAATATATTGACTATATTGTAGAAACAATGAACTGTTCTCCAACACCAATAACCACAGGGATTATTGTTTGAATGTATGAATTGAGTTGCATTACTGGGATCTATAGATTAGATTTCCTCTAACACTCTGCTGCAGTCTCTCCCTGTGAATCTCAGCCTCTCCTCTCACTGCATTGAATCCTCAGTCTCCTCATCCATTGCTTCATTTTATCCACTTTCCCAAACCATCTGCTCCAGTCTCCCCTCCTGCTTCAACATGTCCTTTTACTTCTCTCCCTCTCATTCTCACTCACTGGCTCTACCTCCAGCTCCTTTGTCCAACCTGAGAGGAATACAGGAACATGGGAGCAGGAGGTGGCCATTCAGCCCTTCTAGCCTGCTCCGCCATTCTAGATCATGGCTGATAATCAGACTCAGCACTGCAGTTTTCAGCCTTTTCCCTTGTGCAAACAGTCCCTGTCTGTTCGCTGAACTCAGAGCAACAAACCAGCTACACATCCCGCTCTCCCCAAACCTTCCCAACCAACAGTCTGGAGACAAATTCCCAATTAACCCATTGGATTCCATCTCTGTAAAACCCCTTCTCATTTCCCCACTGACACTGCATCCTCACTCAATACTTCCAGTCGATTCGGTGCTGACTTTATTCACTTACTGCATCAATTTCCCAATTCATTATTAATAATTGTGTTTTCAAACATTTCACCGTGACAAAGCACTGCCAGGGTCAATTAATCAGTCTTCACGGCTCAATGAATTTCGTGTTCGGCATGACGTTGAGCTCTTCTTCTGTCGCCTCCGCCTCCGTGCTCACTTCTTCGACCAGGTGTCCTCCCCCGACCAGCAGACCCATTCACCCGCCTCCAGCATTCTCCCTCTCCCTGGACCCCTCCCCCTGGCCTCTTACCCGCTCTTGATCTCTTCATTGAAAACTGTCGGCGAGACATTGGTCGTCTCAATTTCTCTGCCCCCCTCACTCACTCTAACCTGTCCCCCTCTGAACTTGAGGCACTCTGTTCTCTCAGGTCTAACACCGACATGGTCATCAAACCTGCAGACAAGGGTGGTGCTGTTGTTGTATGGCGTACCGACCTCTACCTTGCAGAAGCTCAACGCCAACTCACGGACACTTCTTCCTACCTCCCTCTGGACCATGACCCCACCTCCGAACATCAAGCCACCGTCCAAAGGACTGTCACTGACCTCATCTCCTCTGGAGATCTTCCCTCTACGGCTTCCAACCTCATCGTCCCACAACCCCGGACAGCCCGCTTCAACCTCCTTCCCAAAATCCACAAACGGGACTGTCCCGGCAGACCCATTGTGTCAGCCTCCTCCTGCCCCAATGAACTTATTTCTTCCTATCTAGACTCTATCTTTTCTCCACTGGTCCAGTCTCATCCCACCTACATCCGTGACTCTTCTGACGCCCAACGTAATTTTGACAATTTCCAGTTTCCTGGTCCCAACCGCCTCCTCTTCACTATGGACGTCCAATCGCTCTACTCCTCCATCCCCCACCAGGATGGTTTGAGGGCTCTCCGCTTCTTCCTCGAACAGAGGCCCAACCAGTCCCCATCCACCAACACCCTCCTCCGCCTGGCTGAACTTGTTCTCACATTGAACAACTTCTCCTTCAACTCCATGCACTTCGTTCAAGTAAAAGGTGTCGCTATGGGTACCCGCATGTGTCCTAGTTATGCCTGTCTTTTTGTGGGACATGTCGAGCATTCTTTGTTCCAGTCCTACTCAGGCCCCCTCCCCCAACTCTTTTTCCGGTACATTGATGACTGTGTCGGTGCCGTTTCCTGCTCCCGCCCCGAACTAGAAAACTTTATCAACTTTGCTTCCAATTTCCACCCTTCTCTCACCTTTACATGGTCCATCTCTGACACTTCCCTTCCCTTCCTCGACTTCTCTGTCTCCATCTCTGGGGATAGGTTGTCTACCAATATCCATTATAAGCCCACTGACTCCCACAGCTACCTCGACTACACTTCTTCACACCCTACCTCCTGTAAGGACTCCATTCCATTCTCCCAGTTTCTCCATCTCCGACGCATCTGCTCTGATGATGCTACCTTCCATGACGGTGCTTCTGATATGACCTCCTTTTTCCTCAACCGAGGATTACCCCCCACTGTGGTTGACAGGGCCCTCAACCGTGTCCGACCCATTCCCCGCACCTCTAAGCTCACCCCTTCCCCTCCCTCACAGTACCGTGACAGGGTTCCCCTTGTCCTCACTTTTCATCCCACCAGCCTCCATATCCAAAGGATCATCCTCCGCCATTTTCGCCACCTCCAGCGTGATGCCACTACCAGTCGCATCTTCCCCTCCCTTCCCCTGTCAGCATTCCGAAGGGATCATTCCCTCCGCGACACCCTGGTCCACTCCTCCATTACCCCCACCACATCGTCCCCGTCCCAGGGCACTTTCCCCGCAATCGCAGGAGGTGTAATACCTGCCCATTTACCTCCTCTCCCCTCACTATCCCAGGCCCCAAACACTCCTTTCAGGTGAAGCAGCGATTTACTTGTACTTCTTTCAATGTAGTATACTGTATTCGCTGCTCACAGTGTGGTCTCCTCTACATTGGGGAGACCAAGCGCCGACTGGGTGACCGCTTTGCGGAACATCTCCGCTCAGTCCGCAAGCAGAACCCTGAGCTTCCGGTTGCTTGCCATTTCAACACTCCCCCCTGCTCTCATGCTCACATCTCTGTCCTGGGATTGCTGCAGTGTTCCAGTGAACATCAACGCAAGCTCGAGGAACAGCATCTCATCTACCGATTAGGCACACGACAGCCTGCTGGACTGAACATTGAGTTCAATAATTTCAGAGCATGACAGCCCCCCCTTTTACTTTCATTTTGAGTTATTTTTTCTTCCTTTTGTTTTGAATTCCTTTTTACATTTTTTACAATCTTTTTTTGCATTTATTTCATTTCATCTTAGTTTGTTCAGTTTGCTTACCCACTGTTTTTTTCAGGTTGTTTTTCTTCAGGTTTGCACTTGCTGCTGTTCAATATTCAGTGTATTCACACCTAATCTGTCCCAATGCTTTGTCTTTCAACACACCATTAACATATTGTTTGCCTTTTCTCCGTGACCTTTTGGTCAGCTATGTGGCCTGGTCCAATCTGCACCTTCTCCTTTGTTATCTCTTGCCCCACCCCCACCTCACTTGTTTATAACCTGTGACTTTTCTAATATTTGTTAGTTCTGAAGAAGGGTCACTGACCCGAAACATTAACTCTGCTTCTCTTTCCACAGATGCTGCCAGACCTGCTGAGTGATTCCAGCATTTCTTGTTTTTGTTTCAGATTTCCAGCATCCGCAGTATTTTGCTTTTAATTTAATCAGTTTTCACTGCTCGATGCAGCAACAAAGCTGGAAATTTCAGCCCAGATCCTCTCAAACTGCTGCTTTGTCTCCAGGTCTGATCAGTAATTTCTCTGCTTCCTTTTCTCTCTCTCTTCCAGTTAACTTGGTGGCGATTGTGATCCTGTCCCGAGGAAAGTGCGGTCTCTCCAAATGTATCAGTGTCTACCTGGTGGGAATGGCAGTGTCTGATCTCCTGGTCGTTATCACTGATCCCATATTGATCTGGATTGTTTCAATTTATTTCCCATGTTCATTCCTGAACAAAACTCCTGTGTGTTCTCTCATTCTCTTTCTGCTTTCTGCATCCACAGTTGTTTCTGTCTGGCTCACAGTCACTTTCACCTTTGATCGATTTGTGGCCATTTGTTGTGAGAAGCTGAAAACAAAATATTGCAGCGAGAAAACGGTGGCTGTGGTTGTGGGAACAGTGAGTGTGCTCGGCTGTTTAGAGTCTCTCCCCTGGTACTTTACAGCGGAACAAAAATACATTATTGATAATGTTCCCAGGGGTTGTGATTATAAACTGAGCTTCTTAACTTCCCCCATATGGGAGGCATTTGAATTGTTTAATCTCATTTTAACCCCTTGTGTCCCGGTCTTTCTGATTTTGCTGCTCAATGTTCTGACTGTCAGACGGATTTTATTCTCCAGTAAAGTCCGCAGGGGATTCCGACGCCACAGCAATGCAGAGAATCACAAGGACCCAGAGATGGAGAATCGCAGGAAATCAATTATTTTACTCTTCAGTATATCCGGCAGTTTTATCCTGTTATGGGTGACCCGGGTTGTGTTTATCATTTATAGTCGAATTACAGATATTTATTATTATTCCTCCTACACTGACCCTCTCTTTATCACAAATCAAAAATCAAAGATGCTGCAGATTCTCAGTTCCTGCACCAACACATGTATTTACATTGTGACCCAGACTAAATTCAGACAGGAGCTGCAGAAGGGGGTGAAATACCCTCTCAATCTCATTGTTAAATTAGTGAAATCATAGAAAGAGCTGAAGGGTTTCAAACACTGGAACTAAATCCCATTCCCCCTCCTCCTCCCCCAGACCCCCAGCTCCACCTCCCACCCTCCACCCGCCTCTGTGATTATTTGACCGGCGCCATCTTTAGTCCTGGCAGCTGCCTGAGCGTGGGCAGACCATGACGTTCCAGTGGAACAGGCGACATTTGCGCATGTGCCAGTACAGCGCCACCTTGTGGTTGCTTTTGTCAACAAACGCCGCCAGTGGACAAAGCTGTAAATCGCAGTGATTGTGAGGTGGTGAGTGGGACAGTAACTGCAGTGAAGCAGGGACACCAGCAGATGGAGATGGTGAGCGGGGGCAGCAACTGCAGTGAGGCAGAGGCACCAGCACACGGAGATGGTGAGAGGAGGATAGTAACTGCAGTGAGGCAGTGACACCAGTAGATGGAGAAGGTGAGTGGGCCAGTAACTGCAGTGAGGCAGGAGTACCAGCAGATGTCGATGGTGAGAGAGGGACATTAACTGCAATGAGACAGGCACACCAGGAGATGGAGATAGTGAGGAAGGGACAGTAACTGAAGTGACACAGGGACACCAGCAGATGGAGATGGTGAGAGGGGGCAGTAACTGCAGTGAGACCGGGACACCAGCAGATGGAGATGGTGAGAGAGGGACATTAACTGCAGTGACACAGGGATACCAGCAGATGGCGATGTTGAGAGGGGGACAGTAGCTGCAGTAAGACAGGGATTCCAGCAGATGGAGATGGTGAGAGGAGGACAGTAACTGCAGTAAGACAGGGATACCAGCAGATGGAGAAGGTGAGAGAGGAACATTAACTGATCGGTTGAGGTTGATAGGTAAATTGGCCATTATAAATTGTCATTAGTATCGGTGGTTGGGGAATATAGGGACAGGTGGGGATGTTTGGTAGGAATATGGGATTAGTGTAGGATTAGTATAAATGGGTGGTTGATGTTCGGCACAGACTCGTTGGGCCGAAGGGCCTGTTTCAGTGCTGCATCTCAAATCTATTCTAATCCAATCTAACTGCAGTGAGGCAGGGACACCAGCAGATGGAGATGGTGAGAGAGGGACATTAACTGCAGTGAGACAGGAACACCAGCAGATGGAGATGCTGAGCCATTACTGATGGGAGATTCCCTTGCTGAGTTTGAAAGTTTCCACAAGTCTGAAGAATTTACTTTATTGTAAACTTGAGATGCTGAATAAAATAATTTCAATGCAACTTTTGTAAAATGGCTATTTTTCTACTGTGTGAACACTTGTAACATGAAACTCGTTCCTGTTTGGAAAGTTATATTGAGTGATTAAAGGTAATGTATAAATAAAACAACTGGATCAAATCGAACTCAAATAGTCATTTATAAATAAAAACTCTCAATATAAGTTGTGTTGAGTTCTTGATCACCTACGTTATGACATCTCTCTCTCTCACACTTCTCTTTCTATGCTGGTATATTCTCTACTATAACTACGAGTCGTTGAAATTTTGATCCAATTGTCCTTTGAAAGTTAATATTGAATCTGCTTTCAGAAACCAGCCAGACAGTGAATTCCAGACCATAATAACTCCCTGCCTATTTGTTTCACCCCTCTACTAGTGTAAACAGTCTCTCCTCATATCTCCAAAATGAGGGAAAGATTTTGAATACAATGCAATTAATTTCTCCAGGACAGCAGCTGCAGAGGATCTGGAACCTCCTGAATTTGGACAAACAATGAACAAAAATCCCTCTGAATCCCCCAGGAGAACAGAAGATAGAAACAGTCTGGAAGCAAATGGAAACAAGTGACACTTTATTGCAGCAGTAAAAACTCTTTGTCAGAATGTTTACGTCTTTATTGCTGAACTTTATATAAACTGGAGGTGAAAAGTGGAAGATCTTTCATACCATTTGTGTTAAATGGCCATTTCCCAGCTTTGTGAACCCTTGTAACATTAAACTGGTGAATGTTAAGAAGGTTTTATTGACTGATTACAGTTAATACATAAATACAGCAGCATCAAATACAGTGCAAAGAATCATTGACAAATATAACTGCAAATATGGGGAAGAATTATTGTGTGAAATGTCACTGGTTATAAAAGTTCTCTTGGTTGCCTCATTAACCTGGCTCTAGTTTCAGTCTTTGTCACACAGTGGAATTGAAAAACCGAATAAAAACCGCATGTTTGTACTGCAGTCAAACAGGCCTCTCCAGCAATCACACTTTGTCAGAATTTCAAGGTAATTGCAATGAGTCATTTTCTGAACTTCCTGTTAACTGGAGGTGAATAGTGAAAGACATTTAATACAATCAGTGTTAAATGGTTATTATCCAAACCGGTCCCTCCAGGTTTTAAATTACAGCAGCTTTTCTGTTCTGTTACTGAGGTTTTTGGGGGAGGGAGAGAGAGAGAGAGAGGCAGACAGGTTTCTATCTGGAATGGTCCATTTGGGATATGTCTGGAATATCCCTCTCTCCCCCATTCGCTGTTTACACAGAGACTCACCTTGGACTGTCCCATACCTGGGAGGCAGTGTCCAGATGGAGGAAGCTGAGAGCTGGTTGGTTGAGCTGCATTTTGGGTAGACTGTCTGTTTTGAGTGACAGGTTCTGGGATATATTCGGACAACATCAGACCACATTCTTTCCTTCCATGCAGCTGGTTTCTGAAGGTGAGTTTCTGTGTCTCAATCTCTGTGCCCAGGTGAATTGGAACTGATTACAGTGTGTGTGTGTGAGACAGTCCAGTCTGAATCCCCCACTCTCTCTGTCCCAGTCCTGACGCTTTTCTCCAAATCCCACCACAATGCCCCTCTCCAGGATCTCTTCCCCATGGATGAGCTGATGGCGGGAAGGTGTTAAGAGTCCAACGATGGAAATCAGACGGTGTGGGATGGTGAGTATCACATCTTTATTGCCTGTTTCTGCTTTTCTCCCTTCTTTTGATTCAGTCTCTTTCACCAAGTCTCTCTCACTGAATCTCTCTCTCACTCAATCTCTCTCTCATTGAATCTCTATCTCACTCAATCTCTCTCTCACTCAATCTCTCTCTCACTCAATCTCTCCAACACTCAATCTCTCTCTGAATCACTCTCTCTCCCACTGAATCTCTCTCCCACTGAATCTCTCTCTCACTTAATCTCTCTCTCACTCAATCTCTCTCACTCAATCGCTCTCACTCAAATTCTCTCACTCAATCTCTCTCTCACTGAAAGTCTCTCACTCAATCTCTCTCTCACTCAATCTCTCTCTCACTCAATCTCTCTCTCACTCAAACTCTCTCACTCAAGCTCTCTCTCACTCAAACTCTCTCACTCAATCTCTCTCTCACTCAATCTCTCTCTCACTCAATCTCTTTCTCACTGAAACTCTCTCTCACTGAAACTCTCTCTCACTGAAACTCTCTCTCACTGAATCTCTCTCTCACTGAATCTCTCTCTCAATCAAACTCTCTCGCACTCAATCTCTCTCGCACTGAATCTCTCTCGCACTGAATCTTACTCGCACTCAATCTCTCTCGCACTCAATCTCTCTCGCACTCAATCTCTCTCGCACTCAATCTCTCTCTCACTCAATCTCTCTCTCACTCAATCTCTCTCTCACAGTCTCTCTCGCACTGAATCTCCCTCTCACTCAATCTCCCTCTCACTCACTCTCCCTCTCACAGACTCTCCCTCTCACAGACTCTCCCTCGCACTCAATCTCCCTCACACTCAATCTCTCCTCACTCAATCTCTCCTCACTCAATCTCTCCTCACTCAATCTCTCTCCCATTCAATCTCTCTCACTGAATCTCTCTCTCACTGTATCTCTCTGTCTCTCTCTCAAGCTCTCTCACACTGAATCTCTCTCTCGCAATGAATCTCTCTCTCACTCTCTCTATTTCTGAATCTCTCCCTCACATTGTATTTCTGTCTCTGTTTTTCTCTCTACCTCTCTGTTCCTCCATTTCTCTCTCTCCATCACTTTGTGTTTCTCTCTTTCTCTGGGTGATTGTGCGTCTTTCTGTCTCAATGGCTTTCACTGTCCTCTCTCTCAATCTCTCTGTGATTCTCTGTCCTCTCTCTTAATCTCTCTGTGATTCTCTGTCCTCTCTCTCAATCTCTCTGTGTTCCTCTGTCCTCTCTCTCAATCTCTCTGTGATTCTCTGTCCTCTCTCTCAATCTCTCTGTGATTCTCTGTGTCTTTCTCACTGGCTTTCTGTCTGTCACTTTGGTGCCTTCAATTTCTTTGTGTCTCTGTTATTTCCCTCCACATTTTTCCCTTCTCTTTTTCTCTCTCTTTCTTTGTATCTTTCTGTCTTCTCTATTTCTCTTTCTATCATTTCTCTCTCTCTCTCTTTCCAAATTTTTCTGTCTTTTCCTGACCCTATCCACCGCCCTCAATTTATCCACCGCCCTCAATTTATCCACCGCCCACAATTTTTATCCACCACGCAAATCTTTTTCCTGCAATTATCCCCGCCAGAAATCATTCCCCCTTGTACAGACACCCCCGATCTAAATAATCCTCATCTGCAGACAACTGTCTGATATCCCCTGTTAACTGACCCCCATCTAATACCCTCATTATCAACAGACCCCCATCTAATTATCCCCTTCCCTCTGTTTCAAGACAACCCATCAAACGACCACCCGCCCAGGACAGATTCCCATCTAAATAGACCCCGGGAAAAAACACCCATTTAAATTCCCCCCGGGAACAAACTCCCATCTGAATACCCCCTCGGGAACAAACGACCAACTGAATACATCCCCAGAACAAACATCCATCAAAATACACCCCCAGGAACAATCTCCCATCTAAATACACCCCCGGGAACAAACTGCCATCTAAATACCCCCCCATGAACAGACTACCATCTAAATACCCCCCAGGAACAAACGCCTAACTGAATACATCCCCAGAACAAACTGCCATCTAAATACACCTCCCAGAACAAACTGCCATCAAACTACACCCCAGGAACAAACTCCCATCTAAATACCCTCCCAGGAATAAACTCCCATCTAAATACACCCCCATGAACAGACTACCATCTAAATACCCCCCCCAGGAACAAACGCCCAACTGAATACATCGCCAGAACAAACTCCCATCTAAATACCCTCCCAGGAATAAACTCCCATCTAAATACACCCCCATGAACAGACTACCATCTAAATACCCCCCCCAGGAACAAACGCCCAACTGAATACATCGCCAGAACAAACTCCCATCTAAATACCCTCCCAGGAACAAACTCCCATCTAAATACCCTCCCAGGAACAAACTCCCATCTAAATACCCCCCCATGAACAGACTACCATCTAACTTCCCCCCAGGAACAAACGCCCAACTGAATACATCGCCAGAACAAACTCCCATCTAAATGCACCCCCAGGAACAAACTCCCATCTAAATACCTCCCCATGAACAAACGCCCAACTGAATACATCGCCAGAACAAACTCCCATCTAAATGCACCCCCAGGAACAAACTCCCATCTAAATACCCCCCAGGAACAAACGCCCAACTGAATACATCGCCAGAACAAACTCCCATCTAAATACCCCCCAGGAACAAACGCCTAACTGAATACATCCCCAGAACAAACTGCCATCTAAATACACCTCCCAGAACAAACTGCCATCAAACTACACCCCAGGAACAAACTCCCATCTAAATACCCCCCAGGAACAAACGCCTAACTGAATACATCCCCAGAACAAACTGCCATCTAAATACACCTCCCAGAACAAACTGCCATCAAACTACACCCCAGGAACAAACTCCCATCTAAATACCCTCCCAGGAATAAACTCCCATCTAAATACACCCCCATGAACAGACTACCATCTAAATACCCCCCCCCAGGAACAAACGCCCAACTGAATACATCGCCAGAACAAACTCCCATCTAAATACCCTCCCAGGAATAAACTCCCATCTAAATACACCCCCATGAACAGACTACCATCTAAATACCCCCCCCAGGAACAAACGCCCAACTGAATACATCGCCAGAACAAACTCCCATCTAAATACCCTCCCAGGAACAAACTCCCATCTAAATACCCTCCCAGGAACAAACTCCCATCTAAATACCCCCCCATGAACAGACTACCATCTAAATTCCCCCCAGGAACAAACGCCCAACTGAATACATCGCCAGAACAAACTCCCATCTAAATACCCTCCCAGGAATAAACTCCCATCTAAATACACCCCCATGAACAGACTACCATCTAAATACCCCCCCCAGGAACAAACGCCCAACTGAATACATCGCCAGAACAAACTCCCATCGAAATGCACCCCCAGGAACAAACTCCCATCTAAATACCTCCCCATGAACAAACGCCCAACTGAATACATCGCCAGAACAAACTCCCATCTAAATGCACCCCCAGGAACAAACTCCCATCTAAATACCACCCAGGAACAAACGCCCAACTGAATACATGGCCAGAACAAACTCCCATCTAAATGCACCCCCAGGAACAAACTCCCATCTAAATACCTCCCCATGAACAGACTACCATCTAAATACCCCCCCAGGAAAAACTCCCCTCTGAATAACCCCCCAGGAACAAACTCCCATCTCAATACCCTCCTGGAACAAACTCCCCTCTGAATAACCCCCATTAACAAACTCCCATCTCAATACCCTCCTGGAACAAACTCCCCTCTGAATACCCCCCGGGAACAGACTCCCATCTCTATACCCGCCCGCAACAGACCCCCATCTAAATACCCCCCGTTCTGTGAACAGACTCCCATCTAAATTCCCCCTCCCCATTAACTGAACCCAATCTAATTCTCCCTCCGCTCTCCACTGTGAACTCTCCCGGTTTCTAAATACCCTCCATGTCCTGTAAAAGCCCCCCTCTACTAATTCCCACCCTGCATCATCACCCCCGTGAACAGCCCCCTACCCCCCTCACCCCCCTCACTCCCCACCGTGTTATTCCCACGTCCATCACTTTCCTGGGTTTGGCTCCATCTCCCGACAATCTTTCGTTCATTTTAATTCCAGATCTGGATAAGCCACTGGAATTCCAACAACTTGCTCCCAAATCCCCGGCACCTTTCACTCCTGTCCGGCCAAAATCAGGGCCGGGCATAGAGCAAGGACCTTCAGAGGCTAACTGGCATTCTGAGCCTTTAACGCACAGGACACAGCCCTCTCTGCGGAAAGGTGTTTCACCTGCTCTCCCCATCGGCTTCAGGGAATCAAACAGAGGGAGACACACACAAACACTCACACATTGATATTGCACAGGGGCGGGAAGAGGCCATTCAGCCCTTTGATCCTGTCCCACCCATGTTAGAAAATGGCTGACTTGTCCCTTCCCCCATTGAACCACAAGGAGACAGGCAGAGACAGTCTGGGAGCAGATACACAGAGAGTTAAAGAAACACTGGGCTGGACTCGGACTTGGTGCCAATGGTGCAAACCAGGGTGGAAGGGAGGAGGGTGGTTGTGTATCGGCTGTCCGTTCAGAATCTCTACCCTGTTTCTACCTCAATGGGAGCAAAACTGGGCAGAGATGGAAAGCAGGATCCCACTTCACAATCACCCTGTACAACACCAAGGCTGTGAGTTCAAATCCACCACCTGATAGAGGGACAGAAACACAGAAAACAGATCCCGGGATTAGGACAGAACAGAGAGAGAGATAAATAAATGAAAAAGGAGCTGGAGAATGAGATGCAGGGAGTCCGAAACCAGTGAGAGAAACTGAGAACAGAGGGTCAGAAATACCGAGAAGGGCAGAGAGAGAGAGAGAAATGGAGATATTGAGAAAGATCCCAGACCAAGAGAGAGACGCAGAGACAGAAAGATATGGAGGGGCAGAGATACAAAGTAAGGTGCGTTTACAGAATAGAGAGGGATGCTGCTGGATGGGGGAAATGCGGAGATAATCTTGCAGGAAAGGAGGAGCAGCGATGGAAAGATTCAGGGATTTGGAAGTGAGTGAGAGAAGAAATGGAGTGAGAGAGAGAGACAGATAAAGATGCAGAGAGTCGCAGAAAGAGAATGACAATGGAAACCTGTGAGACTCTGGAGAGAGGCAGAGATAGAAAGGATGTTGAGAGATACAGAGATAGGAATTTAAAGATGTGAAGAAACAGAGTTAGGAACAAGGAGGAAGGTGCAGGGAACAAGTTGCAGCAAGAGATGGAGAGAGGGAAATCTACGGGATTACATTGACTGTTCTGGAGCAGCGATTCCCAAACTATTCCCTTTGGAGCACCATCCAGCCCCCTCCCTTGTGGTAAAAGAAATGCACAGACCCCCGAAAACACAAAATCAAAATACTGAGGATGCTGGAAATCTGAAATAAAAACTGTTCTGGAAATACTGAGCATTTCCAGCACTTTGTTTTTCTATCAGCCCCGAAAACACAAACAGTTTTCTTTTCTGTATTTAGAAATTAATTTGACAATGACAAATATATATTTATTATTACTTTCCCTCCCGGGTTAAAGCTCTTGTCTGTGAATTCCACGTGGCCAAAAGATTCTCCCTCTGCATCATCACAGCTGCAGCTTCCGAAAAGATTCTCCTTGGGAATAAGAAATAAAATTGATTCAAACAAAGCAAAGCATTTTTGCACACAAATAAAACACAGCGAGAGCCCAGGACTCTCTCTCAAACTCACTGACATCAAACAATCTCTCAGTGACTTACAAATACATCCCCTGACACAGAGCCAGAGACTGGGAAGTGTCGATGTGTTTACCCTGTCATTTCCTGCTGTCTCTCTCTCCCTCTCTCTCTCTATTTCTCTGTGTGTCTCTCTACATCTGTTTCTGCCTCATTGTAAAAACACACAAACACTGGAGACCCCCATCCCCTCTCCTGTAGAAGGATAGAGAGAGAAATCCACATTCCCATCCCTGAAAATCTGAATTCAAATGGTCCCCCGGTGTTTCATTTCACTGTCAAATTCAGCCCACAGCCTCAAACACCAGCAATATTCGGGAATGAGAACAAGCCTTTACAAACCTTCACATTTCACCCATTTCATTGCTGATTCACAGAAGTATTTGACACTCAATGAATCAATTTTTAAAGTGCTCATCACTGTTGCAACGTTGGAAATGCTGTCGGACATTGATGCACAGCAAGATCCCACAAGCATCAGTGTGCTTGCAGCCGGCTACCCCTCTCTCCCCCTCTGATTCCCTCACTCTCCTGCATCCCTCTCCCTCCTGTTACTCTCATTCAGAGAGACAGATGGAGAGAGAGAGAGAAATTCACGTCACTGCCCAAAACACCAGCATTATTTGGGAATTATACCGGCTTCAAGCTCCGGACTTAAATTCCAGGCCTTCAGGAGAGCTTTACACACAATGAATTCACTTCTAAAATGCAGTCACTGTCACAGTGCAGGGAATTCTGCAGGCAAGCTGTGCACAGCAAGATCCCAGCAATGGTGACACTTCAAAATTCAGTTTACCAAGATTTTGAGTGTGGATTTCTCTCTCTCTCTGTCTTTCTCCATCTTTCTCTGCCTTCCCTCTCTCATCCACACTCTGCCTGTCTCTCTTTCTCTCTCTCTCTGATTTACCTGCCACCTCCAGCTGTTTCTCTCTCTCCCTCTTTTTCTCTCCATCTGTTTCTGTCTTAGTGTTATAATGTAAGAATTGATGCAGGGAATGTATGCACAGCAGGATCCCACAATATGATCATAGCCAGATATCCTATCACAGTCCTCTGAAAATGCTGAACTCCATCTTTAAACTTTTCACAAGCCTTTATACAGCTTCACGTTCAGCTCTTGTAATTATTGGCCCTCAGGAGCAGTTGAGAATCAATGAACTAATTTTTAAATTGGTCCTCACTGTTGCAATGCAGGAAACCTGTAGGCAATCTGTGCACAGCAAGATCCCAAAGGCAACAATATGCTAATCTGCAGATAATCTGTTTTTAGTGACATAAGTTTGGAGATCCCAGAGGGAGGGACATTCCTGCAGTTTGAAAATCTCAAACACCCCTCTCCCTGTCTTTCTCCTGCTCCCTCCCCCCTGCACCCCATCCACATCTGTTTCTTCCTCTCGCGATCTGGGATTTAATCTAGATTGAAACGTCCGCTGAAATGTTTCTGTCACCGTTTAAAATAACCACACATCACATTCGAGTCATAGAGAGATACAGCACTAAAACAGGCCCTGCGGCCCAACGCTGACTATCAGCCATCCATTTATGCTAATCCTACATTCATGCCATTTTTCCCCCTCTCACGTCCCCACCTTCCCTCAATTCTCCGACCACCTTCCTACACGAGGGGCAATTTTTATCATGGACAATTTACCTATCAACCCGCAAGTCTTTGGCATGTGGCAGGAAACCAGAGCATCCGGAGGAAACACACACGGAGAACTTGCAAACTCTGCACAGGCAGTACCCAGAACCCTACCTGGGTTGCTGGAGCTGTGAGGCTGCGGTACTAACCACTTAGCCACTGCAGGAAAGTCCCTCCCTCTGCGATCCCGAAACTTACATCACTGAAAACACATTATCTGCATATTATCATATTGCTGCCTGTGGGATCTTGCTGTGCACACATTGTGGCACCTATTGATTAATGGTTAAAATAGAGAAAGTGCAGGGGAGAGAAAAGCAGAGGAAGATGGAGAGAAAACAGAGAAATCCATACTACACCCTCAGGAAGCTGAATTTTAAAGTGTCCTCATTGTTGTGCAGAAAAATGCTTAAGGGTACGAGATGCACAGCAAGATCCCACAAGCTGCAATGTGATAATAGCTAGATTTCAGTCCCCAGAAAGGGTGAAATTCCCTCTTTAAACTGGGAACAAGCTGCTGATTTTGTCTCACCATTTCAAATAACGACAAATCATATTGCCGTGTGTGGCATGTTTATTTATTTATTAAAGGTTTAATTGGAGAAGGTGAGTGTGAAACCGAGACAGGGAACAGAAAGCATGGGGGGAGATAGAGACACAGGGAAAGAATGCAGAGACAGAGAGAAAGGTCAGACCTGCAGTAAAATGAATTAAAATGGGCACCGTGCATTTCATTTCACTGTCAGCTTCCTCGCATTGCCCAAAACACCAGCAAACCTCACAGACAGGGCTGGAAGGAGCAAGTGGCAAATGGGACTCCCTCCTGGGGCTGCTCCTTTAACCCCAGGCTTTCAATCTGTATAAAACACCAGGAGCCCCAATCCAACATGAAATGGTTAACCCAGGGCCCCAGAGAGGAAATTAAACCTCAGGCGAATAAACAGACACAACTCACGTGGGCCCTTTGGGTGCAGCCTGTGGACAAGGCCTCAGTCCATCCCCTCTGGAGGAAGCTCCTGTCCAAGGATTCCTCGTCCCAAACTTTCCCTCTTTTCACCTTCACGGTGCAGTTTTCAGAATGAAAATTCCTCAGGGGACAGAAAGAGAAAAAAATTGGATTAAAATACAAAGCGAGGATATTTTTAAACAAAATAGCACAGCAAGAGCCCAGGGTTTCCTCTCTCAGTTACACAGACAATCAGCAATATTCAAATACAATCAAATCACAGTTATAAACCAGATTGAGACAGAGAGAGCACACACACAGGCACACACACTGAATCAGACTGGGGAATGTGTCCACTGTCTCCAGAGAGAGTGAAAGGTGGGTTTTGTGATTGGAACTGAGATCTTCAAACCCAGTTTATATCCTGAGTGAGCTGCTTGCAAACTCCACCCCTTGAGCCTCTGACATGTTGGGCTGTCTCTCAATGACCTGCCTCGGGGGCGGGGGAGGGGGCCTGTCCATTGATATGTTAATCCCAGGACAGGACCTTCATGACTTTTACAGTCCATTGATATGTTAATCCCAGGACAGGACCTTCCTGACTTTTACAGTCCATTGATTTGTTAATCCCAGCACAGCAATGCTTCCAGCCATCTCTTAGTTCATTTTAAACCTTTAATTCTTTCCCTGCAGTTTCAAAATATCAAACACTGATCCAACCCTCCCCCCTCAAACCCTCACACTAAACCCACAAAAAAGACAGAGGCGCAAGGGAAGAACCAACTGTGTAACAGCCCCGACAATCACATTTCTCTGCAGCACCTGTGGAAGAGCTTGTCATTCTAGAATTGGCCTTTATAGCCACTCCAGGCGCTGCTCCACAAACCACTGACCACCTCCAGGCACTTACCCATTGTCTCTCGAGATAAGGAGGCCAAAAAAGAAACCCACAATACAGGACTGGGCAGATAATGGGGATTGTTACTGAGGTTGTGTTCGGGGATTTTTACTGACATCAGTGTGGATTTTAAAGTGTGTCTCCCCTTCCCTCACATCTAAAGTCTCTCAGCGTTGTTGTTGCGTGTTGACAGCTTTTCCAGTGTCCAGTCCCTTTCAACTTTTAATAAAATCTGTGGAACACAAATAAATGTAAAGTTTCTCCGACAAGCTGTTTTGTCCTCCCTCTTTCACTGTCTTTCTCTGTCACTGCCCTATCTCTCTCTCTGTCTCTCTCAGGACTGGGCAGACACTGGGGATTGTTACTGAGGTTCTGTTGGTCATTTTTCCTGACATCAGTGTGGATTGTAAAATCTGTCTGTGTGTGTCTGTCTGTCTGTGTGTGTCTGGATGTGTGTGTGTGAGAGAGAGAGAATATCAGGGTCACCTCGCTACATCTCTATCTCTCCTCTCTCTGTTTCTCCTTCTCTCTCCATCTCTCCCTCTCTCAATCCGCCTCTCTCATAGAAACATAGAAAATAGGAGCAGGAGCAGGCCATTCGGCCCTTTGGGCCTGCTCCGTCATTCAATAAAGATCATGACCGATGGTCTAATTCAGTACCCTGTTCCCACTTTCTCCCCATACCCCTTGATCCCTTTGACATTAAGAAATATATCTTTCTCCACCATGAATATATTTAATGACTTGGCCTCCACTGCCTTCTGCGGTAGAGAATTCCACAGGTTCACCACCCTCTACCCCATCCATCTCTCCCCCTTTATCTCCGTCTCCACCCTCTATCTCCATATCCACCCTCTATCTCCCTCTCCCCCCTCTATCTCCCAATCCCCCTCTATCTCCATCTCCCCCTCTATCTCCCAATCCCCCTCTATCTCCCTCTCCCCACTCTCTCCCTCTCCCCCTCTCTCTCCCTCACCCCCCTCTATCTCCCTCTCCCACTCTATTTCAGACATCCCCTCGATCTCACTTTTCCCCTCTATCTCACTCTCCCCCTCTATCTCCCTCTCTCTCTCTATCTCACTCTCTCCCTCTATTTGTCTCTCCCCGTCTATCTGTCTCTCCCCCCTCTATCTGTCTCTCCCCCCTCTATCTCCCTCTCCCCCTCTATCTCCCTCTCCCCCACTATCTCACTCTCCCCCTCTATCTGTCTCTCCCCCACTATCTCACACACCACCACTATCTCACACAGCCCCTCTATCTCCCTCTCCCCCTCTATCTCCCTCTCCCCCTCTATCTCACTCTCCCTCTCCATCTCACTCTCCCCCTCCATCTGTCTCTCGCACTCTATCTCACTCTCTCTCTCTATCTGTCTCTCCCCCTCTATCTCCTTCTCTCCCTCTCCCGTGCTCTCTCCCTCTCCCGCTCTCTCTCCCTCTTCCCCCTCAATCTCCCTCTCCCCACTCTATCTCCCACTCCCCACTCTATCCCCCCTCTATCTCCCTCTCCCTCCTCTATCTCACTCTCCCCATCGATCTGTCTCTCGCCCTATATCTCACTCTCTCCCTCTCCCCCTCTCTCTCCCTCTCCCCCCTCTATCCCCCTCTGCCCCTCTATCCCCCTCTGCCCCTCTATCCCCCTCTGCCCCTCTATTTCCCTCTGCCCCTCTATTTCCCGCTGCCCCTCTATTTCCCTCTGCCCCTCTATCTCCCTCTCCCCCTCTATCTCCCTCTCCCCCTCTATCTCACTCTCCCCCTCTATTTGTCTGTCGCCCCCTCTATCCGTCTGTCTCTCTCTCCATCTGTCCTTCCCTCTCTGTCAATCTCTCTCTCTCCTTGTCTCTCTGTCTCTTTCTCTCTGTTCCTCCATCTGTCTTTCCCTATCTGTCACTGCCTCCCTCCTTCTCTCTGTCTCTCCGTCTTTCTCCCTCTCTCTCTGTCTCTGCCTCTCTCTCTGTCTCTCTCTCTGTCCCTCCATCTGTCTTACCCTCCCTGTCACTACCTCTCTCTCCTTCTATCTCTGTCTCTCTCTGTCCCTCCATCTGTCTCTCCCCCCACCGTCACACCATCTCTCTCCTTCTGTCTCTGTCTCTCTCTCTCTATCGCTCCATCAGTCTTTACCTCCCTGCCACTCCATCTCTCTCCCTGTCTCTCTCTCTCTGTCCCTCCATCTGTCTTTCCCTTCCTGACACTCCCTCTCACTACTTCTATCTATGTCTCTGCCACTCTCTCTGTCTTTCTCTCTTGTCGCTCCGTTTGTCTTTCCCTGTCTGTCTCTCCATCTCTCTCCTTCTCTCTCTCCTTCTCTCTCTCGCTGCCTCTCCCTCTGTCTCTCTCTGTCCCTCCATCTGTCTTTCCCTCTCTGTCTCTCCCTCTCTCTCCTCTCTCTGTCACTGTCTCTCTCTGTCCCTCCATCTGTTTTTCTCTCTCTGTCTCTCCCTCTCCAACCTTCTATCTCTGTCTCTCTCTGTCTTTCCATCTATATTTCCCTCCCTGTCACTCCCTCCCTCTCCTTCCATCTCTGCCTCTCTCTCTCTCTCTGTCTCTCTCTCCAACTGCCTTTCCCTCTCTGTCTCTCCCACTCTCTCCTTCTTTCTCTCTCTGCCTCTCTCTCTGTCCCTCCATCTGTCTTTCCCTCTCTGTCACTCCCTCTCTCTCCTTCTATCTCTGTCTTTCTCTGTCCCTCCATCTGTCTTTCCTTCTCTGTCTCTCCCTCTCTCTATCTCTGTCTCTCTCTCTGTCTCTCGATCTGTCTTTCCCTCCCTGTCACTACCTCTCTCTCCTTTCCTCTCTGTCTCTCTCTCTGTCCCTCTATCTGTCCTTCCCTCTCTGACACTCCCTCTCTCTCCTTCTATCTCTGTCTCTCTCTCCGTCCCTCCATCTGTCTTTCCCTGTCTGTTTCTCCCTTTCTCTCCTTCCATCTCTGCCTCTCTCTCTCTCTGTCCCTCCATCTGTCTTTCCCTCTCTGTCTCTCACTCTCTCGCCTTCTCTCTCTGTCTCTCCCTCTCTTTCCTTCTCTCTCTGTCTCTCTCTCTCTCTCTCTGTCTCGCCATCTATCTTCCCCACCCACTGTCACTCCCTCTCTCTCCTTCTAGCTCCATCTCTGCCTTTCTCTCTGTCTCTCTCTCTGTCCCACCATCTGTCTTTCCCTGCCCTGTCACTCCCTCTCTCTCCTTCTATCTCTGTCTATCTCTCTCTCTATCCCTCCATCTGTCCTTCCCTCCCTGTCACTCCATCTCTCTCCTTCTCTCTCTGTCTCTCACTTTGTCCCTCCATCTGTATTTCCCTTCCTGACACTCCCTCTCTCTCCTTCTCTCTCTGTCTCTCTCTCTCTTTCCCTCCATCTGTCCTTACCTCCCTGTCACTCCGTCTCTCTCCTTCTCTCTCTGTCTCTCACTTTGTACCTCCATCTGTCTTTCCCTTCCTGACACTCCCTCTCTCTCCTTCTCTCTCAGGTCTCTCTCTCTCTATCCCTCCATCTGTCCTTCCCTCCCTGTCACTCCGTCTCTCTCTTTCTCTCTCTGTCTCTCACTTTGTCCCTCCATCTGTCTTTCCCTTCCTGACACTCCCTCTCACTACTTCTATCTCTGTCTCTGCCACTCTCACTGTCTCTCTCTCTTGTCCCTCCATCAGTCTTTCCCTCTCTGTCTCTCCATCTCTCTCCTTCTCTCTCTGTCTCTCTCTCTGTCCTTCCATCTGACTTTCCCTCCCTGTCACTCCCTCTCTCTCCTTCTATCTCTGTCTTTCTCTCTGTCTCTCCATCTGTCTTTCTTTCCCTATCACTCATTCTCTCTCCTTCCATCTCTGTCTCCATCTCTGTCTCTCGATCTGTCTTTCCCTCCTTTTCACTACCTCTCTCTCCTTTCCTCTCTGTCTCTCTCTCTATCCCTCCATCTGTCCTTCCCTCCGTCACTCCATCTCTCTCCTTCTCTCTCTGTCTCTCACTCTATCCATCCATCTGTCTTTTCCTCCCTGTCGCTCCCTCTCTCTCATTCTCTTTCTGTCTCTCTCTCTGTCCCTCTATCTGTCTTTCCCTCTCTGACACTCCCTCTCTCACCTTCTATCTCTTTATCTCTCTCCGTCCCTCCATCTGTCTTTCCCTCTCTGTCTCTCCCTCTATCTCTGTCTCTCTCTCTGTCTCTCCAGCTGTCTTTTTCTCTCTCTGTCTCTGTCTCTCTCTCTGTCCCTCCGTCTGTCCATCAGGCTCCTCAATGCCACTCTCGGTCAAACCCTGCCTTGATGATAAGGTCAGTCTCTCTTCCCAGTAGCAGACAGGAGTGAATCGTTCCCTTTGACCCGTTGTGCACTGAACAAGCTGTGCTTCTTCACAGCCTGATACAGGACTGTACACGGCCGATTAATGTAGCCCATCAAACACTCCCAGAGCAGCTTCAGCACTGCTTCGGAACAGAGTACAGTTCCTTCAACATTCTCTCTCTGTCTCTCCCTCCTGCTATCTCTGACACTGGGAGAGAGACAGAGGGTTAGTTCTGAAGGCAGAGAGAGGGTTGTGGAGAGGGACAAAGTTGGAGAGAGAGAGAGATTGTTGAGGTGGATGAAAAGGATAATGTAAGATATTTTAATTTGATGTAATCGTTCACTGCTGTGTGCACAAACATATAAGAGACAGATATGGAGAGAAATAAACATCGGGAGAGGGGGAAATGTCGATGATGTTGGGGCCCAGGCAGATACTTTTGATGATCCAAAAGAAATAGCCTCCATTTTAAACATCCAGTAAGCTATTCCACTGTGGGAGCCATCACACCCTCATGATATTGTTTGTGGAAATTTCATGCTGGATTATTGGTTAATTTTTAAACCTGTGATTGATAGATTCTTGTTAAGCAAAGATAGTAAGAGATAAGGGGCAAAGGCAGGATATATGGTGTAAGATAGATCACAGATCAGCCATGATCTCATTGAATGCAGGAACAGAGTTGTGGAGTTAAATTGCATCCTCCTCTTCCAATATCCCCTGTTAAGTATCCTTCTTTCTCTGTCAGTCACCCTGTCAGTCCATGTCTCTCTGTCTAAACTAAATGGTACAATGTTAAAATGGGTGAAGGAACAGAGAATCCTTCCCTATCCAGGAGCTGACAGTCTCTCTCTCTCTCTCTCTCTACCCCCTCTCTCACTCCCCCCTTTTTACTCTCTCTCTTTCTCTTTCAATCCTGATCCTGACTTTTCTCGGAATCCTTCTGGGTTGAATAGTACCCTGGAATTTTTCAGTCTCACTGTTGCAAAGAACTAGTCACATTTCTCTGGTATTTTCGATATCTTAATGATTCAATTTGGAGCTTGGATTGTGTCAGGTAAATGTGGTTTCTCATTCAGACATTTCTGCATTGTGGAACTGTCAGTTATCTGTGCAGGGACAGGATATCGGGGTGTCTGAATGGAGTTGAAGATTTTGGTTGCTTGAATAGGGTGTGAATTAGATTGTGGATTGTGTCCCTGAAGGTATTTAAGCCGATGTCCTGAGAGAATGAAGTGGTTTACCAATGTCTGAATAACATCAAAGTCTTCAGACACATGAAAGAACAAGATTGGAGACAATACCACAAAAGCTGAGACAGTCAGGTCACAACAGGAGGAAGGTGAATGTCTTTTACAGTTTGTAATCTGAAAGCCTGAGCTAATGACTGAAAAAGTCCGAGTTCAAATCCCACATTGGGCTCTTGTGAATTTGAATTTCTCTGAAAATAAAAAATGACTCTGGATTAATAAATCCTCCAGGATGAAATAATTCAATCTCACTGCTCTGACACTGATTTACCTTCAAGTAGCGTTTTCCAGTCCACCTTTTCTAAATCGCCTTCCACCGGCCCAGCTTCATTCCCTAATGCTAAGTGTCAAACTGACCCATCTCTTGTTGACCTTGCTACGTACTGGCCTAACAAACTTCCCCTGAATGTATATTTAGAATTCTGTATCCTTGATACCTTTTACACTAGTCTCAGATATCAATGCACTGGTTAGGTCTGCACTAGACCCTGTCTCTGTTTATATTACACATGGACCTGTCTCTGCTATAAAAATGGTTTAAAAAGTGGAGCGCAAACCCTCCAATTTATACACTAGATCTGAAGAAATAGGAGCAGGAGTAGGCCATTCAGCCTCTTGAGCCTGTTCTGTCAGTCAATATGATCATGATTGATCTGATAGTGACTTTAACTCCATTTTCCTGCCTGCCCCCCATAACCCTTGACTCCCTTGTAAATTCATTGACCCAACCTCCACTGCTCTCTGGGGAAGAGAATTCCAAAAACTAACCAACTTCTGGGAGATAGAAGTCTTCCTTAGCTCAGTCTTAAATGGCAGACCCTTTATTTTTAAACGGTGCCCCCTAGTTCAAGACTCCTCCACAAGGGAAACATCCTCCCAACATCCGCCCTGACAAGTCCCCTCAGAATCTTGTATGTTTCAATAAGATCAACTCTCATTCTTCTAAACTCCAATGAGTATAGGCCCAACCTGTTCAACTATTCCTCATAAGATAATCCCTTCATCCCAGGAATCAGCCGAGTGAACCTTCTCTGAACTGATTCCAATGGATCCAGGCCTGACCATTTATTCACTTTCAAAGATGCTAAATACCTTAATATTTCCCTCTCACCCTGTTTATCCCATCCAATATTTCACACTCCTCCTCTTTAACTACAATGTCTGCATAGTTCCCCCTCTTTTATAAAGACGGATACAAAGTATTCATTAAGAACCATGCCCACATCTCCCACCTCCATACACACATTCCCTTTCTGGTCCCTAATACTCTATCCTTAGTTATCCTCTTGCTCTTCATGTATTTATAAAACATCTTTGTGCTTTCCTTGATTTTACTTGGTAATATTATTTTCCGACTATCTTTTTGCTTTCCTAATTTTCTTTTTAATTTCACCCCTGCACTTTCTTCACTCCTCTCGGCTTTCTGTGGTATTGAGCTCTCGGTATCTGACATAAGCTTCCCTTTTGTGCATCATTCTGCCTGGTTTGATTCTTGCTTTCGAAGGGGCTCTCGATTTGGGAGTCTCACCCTGTTTGTCTTTGTGGGAAAATATTTGTTCTCAACCCTCTCAGGGAGTCGAGGGTTCTGCAGAGCAGGCCTGAAAGAGGAGTTGAGTGTTGGGACAGATCAGTCATGATATTATTGAATGGCAGGGCAGGCTCGAGGTGCTGAATGGCCTACTCCTGCTCCTACGTCTTGTGTTCTTGCGTCCAGTTCAATATCTCCTTTAGTGACTTGGTGCCAAATTGTTATTATTTTTTATTCATTTATTGGATGTGTGCATTACTGGCTATGCCAGCATTTTATTGCCCATCACCAATTGCCGTTGAACCTTCTGGAACCGCTGCAGTCCATGTGGGGTAGGTACACCCACAGTGCTGTTAGGAAGTGAGATCCAGGATTTTGACCGAGTGACAGTGAAGGAATGGTGATCTAGTTCCAAGTCAGGATGGTGTGAAACTGGAAGGGAAACTTGCAGGTGGTGTTCCCATACGTGTTTCCTGTTTGTTTGCTCTCTCTCCCCCTCCTTCTTTCCAGACCTCCCTGTCCTTCTGTCCCTCTGTGTTATGAGAACCTAAGAACAGAAGGAAGTGGGTGCAGGAACAGAGAGACCTGGGGATGTCTGTGCACAAATTGAAGGTGGCAGAGCTAGTTGAGAAAGGGGTTAAAAGGCGTATGGGATCCTAGGCTTTGTAAATAGAGGCTTCGAGTATAAAAGCAAGGAGGTTATCATGAAGCTTTGTAAAACACTGCTTCATCCTCATCTAGTATTGTGTCCAATTCTGGACACCGTACTTTAGGAAGGATGGGGAGGCATTAGAGAGGATGCAGAAAAGATTCACGAGCAAGGTTCCAGGATGAGGGACTTCAGTTGCGTGGATGGATTGGAGAAGCTGGGGTTTTTCTCTGTGTCTTTCTCTGTCTTCCTCTCTCTATCTCTCCCTCCTGCTATCTCTGACACGAGGAGAGAGACAGAGGGAGAGAGGGTTAGTTATGAAGCCAGGAGAAAAAGAAAAACAAATTCAGCAACCATTTCAGTAGGAGAAAAGCCAATAACAATCACAAGCTGATGGAGGGACGGGAAATAATTTACGAAGGGACAGAGTATCTGATCACACCCGGAATGGTGTAATGGATGCCAACAAAGCCCCATTTCAGCCTGCAATATGAAAAGGAGGGATAGAGAGCTGAGAGGGAATGAGTTTATTTTGACTGAGTTAATGAGGGAGCAATGGCGTCCTGCGCCTCCCACAATGCCCCGCGAGTGGGAACGGCCCCTTTCTGCGGTACAGGCCGCGCTGCACTCTGGGAGGATGCTCCGCACATGCGCATCTCCACTAGAGCGTTAACCGCCGCTTTTTTATATTCTCCCCCGGCTCAGACATTCAACTTTCCTCCATTGAGATCGACAGCTGAAGCCACTTCTCCTTTTCCTTTCAGCTGCTGTTTGCGGAAATAAGCGGGCCGGCGGGTGACGCCACGCAAACATGGCGGCTGATGACACCTCCCTCCCGCCCGGGCGTCAGTGAGGTCTCATTGGCTGCTTCGCCCCACGTGTCTGGAGGTCAAGGGGTCAAAAGCTGCCTCTGGCCTCCGCGCAGCCGCGGTTTAGGCGACTTGGAACCCCGCCCCTGGGCTGGGGGAGGGGATGTCAGCACCAGACTCTTAAAGGGACCCTGCACCACCAGAACTGTCCCAAACTCTTGAAGGGACCCAACATGGACAGAAAGAGCAAGAGAGTTGGAGAGCAAGTAATAGAGAGGGAAATAGAAAAGAGAGAGTGATGGAGAGAGAGAGAGGAAGAACTGAGCTTGAAAGAATCATAGAGAGATGGAGAGACTGAGAGAAAATAGGTGAGAGTGAGAGAGTGAGAGAGCAAATGGTGAGAAATGGAGGGAGAATCTCCTCAATTGGACAGAGATGGAGAGAGAGTGATAGAGAGATGTGAAAAGAGATCAAAGAGAAAGGAAGGTGGAGAGTGAGGGAGAGGTAAAGTTTGAAAGTGAGGAAACAGATAAATGGAAAGATAAAGGTGAGGAGAGAGTAACAGAGCAGAAGAGAGAGAGAGAGAGATGGAGAGAGAGAGTGGGAAGGAAAATGAGAAATTAGAGGAAAAGAGCAGACACAGGGTGTACAGAAAGTGTGAAAAATGAATGAGAGATAGAGTGTCCGTCAGAGAGAGAGGGAAAGTCCGGGATATATGTGGGCAGAGAGAGAGGCAGATAGTGTGTGTGTGTGAGAGAGAGAGAGACATCAGCACACGTTCACAGTAAAGAAAGTCTCGCCATGTCAAACAGTCATTTCATTGGGTGCACAACCAGACAAAAGTAACTTTATCCCCGGGAGAATGAGTGGAGTCAGACATATAAAAACAGATTGCAGGTTAATGTCCAGATAAGCTTGATTAAAGATTAAAATTTGCAGAGAGAAATCACCCAGTAATCCTAGTTGCAACACATTGGACTCAATACAATGGTCCAAAAATATTATCACTGCTAATCAAACAATTTCATCAGCTCAACAGCAAACAGTGAAATGATCCATAAACTGCAGTGTTCAATGATTCAAGGAAGATTACAGAGCATGAGAGAGAACATAAAGACAGACAGAGAGTATTTGTTTAGCTTCTCTGCCATTGTCCTATGATGAGAGGCTGAGTAAATAGGACCTGTATTCTCTGCAGTTTAGAAGAATGAGAGGTGATCTCATTGAAACATATCAGATTCTAAAGGGACTGGATAGGGTGGACACTGAGAGATTATTTCCACTGGTCGGGAAATGAAAGTCTCCCTTATCCCTTCCTAACCAGCTTATCCACCTGTCCTGTCAGGCTCAGGAATCAGTGAACATTCACTCCAAGGTCCCGCTGCTCACAGACACAGAGATAATGTTGGAGACAGTCATGTTGTTAGGTTAGATCAAAAGTGCAAATGACAAATGTTATCATAGTTTGATGTAATCCTGTGTACACAGAGGTACAAGAAATAGGTGTAGAGTGTGAAACACCAGGAGAGAGGGAGGAATATAGATGGAGAGAGGGTAACAGTGAGAAAGGGAGAGATATGCATGGAGAGAGAAGTGGAGAGCTACTCTTACTGGTAATCTCTCTCCATCTCCGTCTTCCCCTCTCTCTTACTGACTCAATCAATCACTAGTTTCCCTCTCTGCTACTCTCTCCTTGTTTATTTCTCTCTCTGTACCCTCTTAATCTCAATCTCTCACTGTGTCATACCTTCCAGGATGCTGCACACAGCTTTGCGGGAATGCTGACCGACACTCTCCATCCTAATCTTGTCCTCTTTCTCTCTGGTAATCTCTTCCCATTGCTATCCTTCCCTCTCCCTGTTCTTCCCTCTCTATATCTATCCCTGTCTTTCTCACTGTTACTCTCTCCATCTGGATGGAGGATGAGAAAGCGAGGCATATATAGAGGCAGCTTTACTCTGTATCTAACCCCACACTGTACCTTCCCTGGGAGTGTTTTCTAGAACAGAGAAGACAGAGCTTTACTCAATAGCTAACTAATAGCTTGGCAGCATTTGATGGGACAGTGTAGACGGAGCTTTACTCTATATCCCCGGAATTTAGAAGGGTAAGGGGTGATCTGATCAAAGTTTAAAGTGGTGGATGGGGTACCAATCAGGTGGACTGCTTTGTCCTGGATGGTGTCGAGCCTCTGGAGTGTTGTAGATGTTACACTCATCCAGGCAAGTGGAGAGATACCATCACACACCTGACTTGTGTCTTGTAGGTGGTGGAAAGGCTTTGGGGAGTCAGGGGGTGAGTCACTTGCAGCCTCAGTACTGATGTGATTACTTCAGCTCAGTTCCTGGTCAATGTCTCCCGAGGATGTTGATGCTGGGGGATTCAGCGATGGGATAATGCTTTGAATGCCATGGGGAGGTGGTTGGATTCTGTCTTGTTGCAGATAGTCATTGCCTGTCTGTGTGTTTTTCTGTGCTCTGGGACCAATTTCCTCATGGGGAGGTCATAATGCTGCGTCACAATTGATTAGTTCAAGAAAGGAATGCTGATGGAATGAATGGGACAGGGACAGAGTGGATACAACATTGGCTAAGGGACAGGACACAGAGAGTAGTGGTGAATGGTTGCTTCAGACCGGATGGCGGTATCTGTGACTGACATAATCTTATACATTTCTATTCAATATCCCCTCTCTCTCCTTTGTTCTCAGGAGATCAAACCCAGCTTTTCCAACCTAACCATGTAGCTAAATTCCCCATCTCTGAAACCATTCTGGTAAATCTCTGCACCCTCTCAAGGACCCTCACATTCTTCCCAAAGAGTGGTGACCAGAACTGGACACAGTTCTCCAGTTGGGGCTGAAATAGAGCTTTATAAATGTTCAGCATAACCTCCCTGCTTTTGTACTGACTGTATACAGTGTACATTGTGATACAGTGGTATTCCCCAGGGGTTTGGATTAGGACCACTGATCTTTTTGATATATATTAATGACTTGGACTTGGGTTTACAGGGCATAACTTCAACATTACACCATCTGCAATGTAATAAACTGAGAAGGGAATAGTAGTAGTAAATCTCTGTCTTCTCTGTTTTATAAAACACTGTCAGGGCAGGTACAGTGTGGGGTTCAGGAGGATAGAGGCAGTCTGGTGAAATGGTCAGACACATGGCAGGTTAACTTCAATGCTGAGAAATGTAAAATGATGCATTTAGGAAGGAAGGCTGAGGAGAAGCGATATAAACTAAATTGTACAATGTTAAAATGGGTGCTGGGACATAGAGATCTGGAATCTGGAGAGATCTGCGTCAGTTTTTATATCTGAAAGATTCAATTTGGGGCTTCGAGTCTTGTCAGTTGAATTTAGCTTCATCCTGAAAAGTGTCAGCAAACATGTTGGGAAATATGTCAAAAGCTGTTTCCACTCAGACATTCCTGCATTGTGGAAGTGTGAGATATCTTTGCAGAGACAGGAACTAGAGTTGTTTGAATGGACCTGCAGGTTTTAGTTGATGCAATAAGGTGAGAATTTGAATTGTGTCCCTTCCAGATACACAGAATTGAAGGTATTTGCAGAACACCACATGAAGTCGTTTACCAATGTCTGACAAACTTCAAAGACTTCAGACTCATGGAAGAAGAGGAGAAGGGAACAATATACAAAACCTCAGTCAGTCAGACAACAGCAGTAGGAAAATTAATCTCTTTTTATGGGTTTTAATTTGAAGGCCTGAGTTGATGATTGAAAAAGCAGGATTTCAAATCCCACACAGGGTTGTTGTGAATTTGAATTCTATTTTTTCTATAAGAAAACATAAATCTGGAGTTAAAAAGCCTCTAGGTTGGAATGATTCACTCCTGTCTACTAGTGCAAAGCCCGTGTGTGTCTCAGTTTTGCTGTATTTATTAACGATTTAAGATGATGAGGTACAATGCAACATAACCAAGTTTACCAATGACACAAAAATAGGCAGCATTGTAAGCAGTGTAGCTGGAAGCATCAAATTACAAAGAGATATTAATATCTGAAATAAATGGGCAAAACTGTGGTAGTTAGATTTCAATGTCAGAAAATAAAGACTAGAACAGAGTACTTTATAAATGGTGTAAAGCTAGAAACACTGGAGGTTCAAAGAGACTTTGGGGGGGGGGGGGGTCCATGTCCATTTGAGTGCAGTGTAGATTTACCAGAATGAAACCTGGACTCCAAGGGTTAAATTACGAGGTGATATTACACAAACTGGGGATTTATTGCCTGGAATTTAGGAGGATCATGGTGATTTGTTCAAATATGTTGACATATTAAGGGGAACTGATGGGGTAGTTTGGGAGAAACTATTTCAGCAGCTTGGGAACAAAGGAACAGGAGTAGGCCATTCAGCCCATCGAGCCTGCTCCGCCAATCAATACGATCATGGCTGATCATCCACTTCAATGCCTTTTTCCCAGACTGAGTTTCCACAGCCCACTGGGGTAGAGAATTCCAAAGATTCACAACCCTCTGAGCAAAGACATTTCTCCCCATCTCTGACCTAAGTGGCTTCCCCTTTATCTTGAAATTGTGTCCCCTGGTTCTGGAATCCCGAACCAAAGGAGACATCTCACCTGCATCTAACCTGTCTATCCCTTTAAGTATTTAGTATGTTTCAGTAAGATCACCCGGGCGGCACAGTGGCACAGTGGTTAGCACCGCAGCCTCACAGCTCCAGGGACCCGGGTTCGGTTCCGGGTACTGCCTATGTGGAGTTTGCAAGTTCTCCCTGTGTCTGCGTGGGTTTTCTCTGGGTGCTCCGGTTTCCTCCCACATGCCAAAGACTTGCTGGTTGACAGGTAAATTGGGCATTATAAATTGTCACTAGTACAGGTAGTTGGTCGGGAAATATAGGGACAGGTGGGGATATTTGGTAGGAATATGGGATTAGTGTAGGATTAGTATAAATGGGTGTTTGATGTTCGGCACAGGGCCTGTTTCAGTGCTGTCTCTCTAATCTAATCACCTCTCATTCTTCTAAACTCCAATGAGTTTAGGTCCAACATGTTCAACCATTCCTCAGAAGACAACCCCTTCATTTCAGGGATCAGCCGAGTGAACCTTCTTTGAACTGGTTCCAATGCATCCAGGCCTGACCATTTATCCACTTTGAAAGTTGCCAAACACCTTAATATTTCCCTCTCACTCTGTTTATCCCATCCAATATTTCACACTCCTCCTCTTTAACTACAATGTCTGCATTGTCACCCTCTTTGATAAAGATGGAGACAAAGTATTCATTAAGAACCATGCCCACATCTCCCACCTCCACACACACATTCCCTTTTTGGTCCCTAATACTCTATCCTTAATTATCCTCTTGCTCTTCATTTATTTATAAAACATCTTTGTGATTTTTTTGATGTAATGGTAATATTATTTTCAGGCCATTTCTTTGCTTTCCTAATTTGATTTTTAATTTCACCCTTGTACTTTCGACACTCATCTCGGCCTCTGTGGTATTGAGCTCTCGGTATCCGAGATAAGCTTCACTCTTGTGCCTTATCGTACCCGGTTTGATCCTTGACATCCAAGGGGCTCTAGATTTCGGAGTACCACCCTGTTTGTCTTTGTGTGAACTTATTTGATATCAACCCTCAGTAACTCTCACTGCTCTGACACTGATTGATCTTCAAGTAGCTGTTTCCAGTCCACTTTGCTAAAATCCCCCATCTCTGGATCCACCATCCCCTCTGCTCCCTCCAATGGACTCTCACATCCTTCTGAAAGTGTGGTCACCAGAATTGGCTGCAATATTCTGGTCGTGACCTAACCAGAGGTTTAGAAACATTCAGCATAACTTTCATGCTTTTGTACTCAAAATCTCTATTTATGAAGCCCAAGATCCTATATGTTTTGCTGCCTACTTTCTCAATATGTCCTGCCACCTTCAAAGATGTATGTACATGTATCCCCAGGTCTCTCTGTCCCTGCACACTCCCTAGAACTGGGCCATTAAGTCTATATTCCCTCTCCCTATCCCTTCTGCCCATCTCACATTTCCCTGTATTAAATTCCTTCTGACATTTGTCTGCCCATCCCACTCACCTATCGATGTCCTGTTGGAGTCGATTGATGTCATCAACACTGTTTGCATCTCCTCCAAGTTCGTTAACGGCAAATATTAAAATTTTACAAGAAGCACTGACTTTTGGGGAACACTGCTGTCTACCATCTTCCAGTCTGAAATACAACCATTTACCACAACTGGCTGTTTTCTGTCCTTTCACCAATTTTTGATCCAAGCTGACATTGGCCCTCCTATCCCATGAGCCTCAGTTTTGTTAACCAGAATTTTATGTGCTACTTTGTCAAACGCTTTCTTCAAATCCATATAAAATCCATTGCATTCCCTACATCAACCTTCTCTGTTACTTCATCAAATTCTTGCTGGCTTTCCCTAATTAACTCAAACCTCTCCAAGTGCCTGTTGATTTTTTTCTCTTTCAATGATTTCTCCAATTGTCCTTTTGAAAGCTACTATTGAATCTGTCTCCACCACTATCAGACATTGCATTTCAAATCTGAAGCACTTGTGTGGAAAAAAATCCTTTTCCTCATGTCACCAATGATTGTTTTTGCCGATCACCTTCAATCTGTGCTCTCTGGTTATCAATCCTTCAGCCATTGGAAACACTTTCTCTTTATTTCCTCCATCTAAAGCTTTCATGATTTTATACACATCGATCAAATCTCCTTTTAATCTTCTCTGCTCTAAGGAGAACAAGCACAGTTTCTCCAGTCCATCAGTGTAACTGGAATAATCTCAGCCAGGAACCGTTCTAGTAAATCTCTTCTGTACATTCACCAAAGCCTCCATGTCTTTCCTGAAGTGTGGTTCCAGAATTGGACACAATACTGCAGCTGAGGACAAACAATTATTTTATAAATGTTTAGCATCACTTCCTGACTTTTACACTCTATACCTGTTTATAAAGCTCAGCATCCCATCGGCTTTATTAACCCATCAACAAAGGGGGAAAGTGTACCAGAACAATTGATCAGTTCCCTGAGACATGAATCCGTGAGTCGTTCCAAGGCTGCCGGGACGGTTTGGAGAGAACCCCAAACTGGTCATTTTTTGAAGCAGAAAACCATCAATGCATTGGCAGGGATATTAATAAAGCCCTTCGGAAGACAGGAGGAGGCCATTCGTCCCCTCGAGACTGTCCTGCCCATTCATTCAGGTCATGGCTGATTTGCTCCTTATCCACATAGAGCTGTCTTGGCTCCGAAAACATTAATACCCTTTCCGAACAAATCTCTACCGACAATCAGGAATTAATGTCACTGCCTGTGAATACTGGGGAACTCCTTCCCTAAACCTCTCCGTCTCTCTATCTCTCATTCCAGCTTAAAGACGTTCCTTAAAACTAACCTCTTTGACCAAACATTTGGTCATCACACTTAATCTCAACTTCTGTGGGTTTGGTGTCAGATTTTGTTTTATAATGCACCCTGTGCAATGTCTTTGGGACTTTTTATTCCTCCCCTTTCCTTCACTCCGTCTCTCTCTCCCCCTTCGCCCCCCCCATCTCTCCCTCTCGCTCTCTCTTCATCCCCCACCCCCCTCTCTCTTTTTCTCACCCTCACCCCCGTCTCTCCCTCTTTCTCCCTCTTTGTCCCCCCCAACCCCCTCTCTCTCTCTTTCTCCCCCTCACCCTCTCTTTCCCTCTCTCTCTCTATATACCCCCAGCCCCCCTCTCTCTCTCTCTCTCTTTCTCCCCCTCACCCCCTGTCTCTCTCTCTATCTCTTTGAAAAATTCAGCGATGGGATAATGCTTTGAATGCCAAGGGGAGGTGGTTGGATTCTCTCTTGTTGCAGATGGTCATTGCCTGGCACTTGTGTGACGTGAATGTTACTTGCGACTGGTCGGCCCAAACCTGAATGTTATCCAGGTCTTGGTGCATGTGGCTCTGGATTGCTTCATTATCTGAGGCAAAATACTGTGGATGCTGGAAATCTGGAAAGCATCAAGCTGACTCACTAACTCTGTTTCTCTCTCCACAGATGCTGCTTGACCTGTTCAGTATTTAAAGCACTTTCTGCTGGGATCTCAGCTGAAGATGGCTGGGCTGAGGACACTACCCTGATGCACTCCTGCAGTGAAGCCCTGGGACTGAGATGATTGACTTCCAACAACCAAAACCATCTTCCTTTGTGCTCGGTATGATTCCAACCAGTGGAGAGATTTCCCCCGATTCCCACTGACTTCAGTTTTACTCGGGCTCCTCGATGTCACACTCGGTCAAACACTGCCTTGATGTTAAGGTCAGTCTCTCTTCCCAGTAGCAGACAGGAGTGAATTGTTCCCTTTGACCCATTGTACACTGAACAAGCTGTGCTTCTTCACAGCCTGATACAGGACTGTACACGGCCCATTAATGTAGCCCATCAAACACTCCCAGAGCAGGTTCAGCTCAGCGAAGGAACAGAGTACAGTTCCTTCAACATTCTCTCTCTGTCTCTCCCTCTTGCTATCTCTGACATTTGGAGAGAGACAGAGGGAGAGAGGGTTAGATATGAAGGCAGAGAGAGTGCTGTCGAGAGGGACAAATTTGGAGAGAGAGGTTGTTGAGGTGGATGAAAAGGATAATGTAAGATATATTAATTTGATGTAATCCTTCACTGCTGTGGACATAAACATATTAGAGATAGATATGGAGAGAAAAAAACATCGGGAGAGGGGGAAATGTAGATGAAGTTGGGGCCCAGGCGGATACTTTTGATGATCCAGAAGGAATAGCCTCCATTTTAAACATCCAGCAAGCTATTCCACTGTGGGAGTCATCACACCCAAACAGACATAGACACACACACACACACACACACACACACACAGAAATACCCACACAATGAGATTGGTTGTACAAATTTCATGCTGGTTTATTGGTTAATTTTTAAATCTGTGATTGATAGATTCTTGTTAACCAAAGGTATTAAGAGATATGGGGCAAAGACAGGATACATGGTGCAATTTACATCACAGATCAGCCAAGATCTCATTGGATGCCGGAACAGGGCTGTGTGGTTGAATTGCATCTACCTCTTCCAATATCCCCTGTGAAGTATCCTTCTATCTCTTTTAGTCACCCTGTCAGTCCATGTCTCTCTGTTTCTCTTTTTCTGTCTCTCTCTCTGTCTGTTTCATACAGTGTAGAGTGAGATTCACTCTGTATCCACCCCATGATGTTCCTGCCCTGGGAGTGCGTGATGGGGCAGTGTAGAGGGAAATTTACTCTGTGTCAAACCCAACCTTGTGCTTGGCTTGGGAATGTTTAATGGGACAGTGTAGCTGGAGATTTACTGTGTATCCCTGGAATTTTGAAGGCTCAGGTGTGATTTGATGATTGCTTTCAAGATAATAAGGGAAACTGATAGGGTAGACAGAGAGTAACAATTCTCACTGGCTGCAGTGTCTAGAACATGGGGGCATAGTCTAAAAATATAAACCTCGTCTAAAAACCTTTCAGGAGTGAAATGAAGAAACACTTCAACACACCAGGTGTGGTATCAGTTTGGAACTCTCTTCCACAATCAGCAATTGATGCTGAGACACTTGTTAATTTTTAAATCTGAGTTTGATAGATTTTTGTGAACCAAAGATATTAAGGGGCAAAGATAGGTACATGGAGTTAGATCACACATCAGCCATGAGCTCATTGAATGACAGAACAGGGTTGAGGGACCAAATGGCCTCCTCCTCTTCCTCTGTCCTGCGACAAATATCCTGCTATCACTCTCTGTGTCTTGGTCCCTGTCTCCCTCTTTGTCTCTCTTTCTGTCTGTCTGTCTGTCTCTCTCTCTCTCTCCTCTCATCTGTGGAAATCCACACACATCAATCAGCCATTTTAGGTTCATTTTCAGTGGCCATTTTATGTTACCACAACACTGGGACATTTATCGTTGTCTATCCCAAACCATCTCTCTTTGTAGTCTATTTGTGTTCTCCTCACAGCTTATTGTCCCACCTAACCTAGTATCTCTCTCCTTTGCTCCGTCTCACTCACACACTCTCCCCCATCTCACTCCCCCCCATTTCTCTCTCCCCCCATTTCTCTCTCCCCACCCCCCCTCCCCCCGCAATCTCTCTTTAAGTGTCCTGTTATCACATCCTTTATTGTAGATTCGACCATTTTCCCCATGACTGATGGTAGACGAACAGGTCTTTAGTTCCCCATTTTCTCTCTCCTTCCTTTTGTAAATATTGGGGTTACATTTGCTACCTTCTAATCTGCCTTTCTCACTCTGCCTCTCTCACACTGCCTCTGTCCCTCGCTATCTGTCTTTCCCCCCTCTCTCTCGCTCTATCTCTCCCTCTCTCTCTTTCTCAACCTCTGTCCACGTCTCAATTTGTGCCTCCCTCACACCATCTCTCCCTCTCTCTCTGTCTCTCTCGAGCTCTCTGTCTGCCTCTCTATGTCTACCTCTCTGTCTCTCCTTCTCTCTCTCTGCCTCTCTCTCTCTCTGCCTTTCTCTCTCTGACTCTCCCTCTCTATCTCTCCCTCTCTCTCTTTCACTGCCTCTTTCCACGTCTCAGTTTGTGTCTCCCCCACACCATCTCTCCCTCCCTCTCTCCCTCCCCTCTCTCTTTCTCCATCTCTCCCTCCCTCTCTCCCTCCCCCTCTCTCTCTCTTTCTCCCTCTCTCCCTCCCTCTCTCTCTCTGTCTCAGAGTTACAGCTCAGATCATTAACCTCTTTATCTATGTGTTATGAACACGGGACTTTGTCTCTCTCCCATTTTCTGGGATGTTGCCAGGACTGGAGAATTGTAGCTATGAGGATAGGCAGGGGTTGTTGTCCTTGGAACAGAGAAGGCTGAGGGGAGATCTGATTGAAATGTACAAAATTTTGAGGGTCCTGGATAGAGTGGAGGTGAAGGGCAGAGAACCATAGCAGAAAGGTCAGTGATGAGGGGGCATAGATTTAAAGTGATTGGTAGAAAAATTAGAGGGGAGTTGAGGAAAATCTTTTTCACCCAGAGGGTCGCAATGGTCTGGAACTCACTGCCTGAAAGGGTAGTTGAGGCAGAGACCCTCAACTCATTCAGAAGGAGTCTGGATAGGCACCTCAAGTGCGGTAAGCTGCAGAGCTCGGACCAAATGCTGGAAGGTGGGATTAGAATCGGTTGATCGTTTTTCGGCTGGCACAGAGAGAATGGGTGAAGGGGCCACTTTCTGTACCTTAAAATTTCTATGTTGCCCTCGCGAACTCTATTTTTCCCTCTGTTACCCTCTGAATCTCAGTCTCTCCCTCTCTGTTACCCTCTGAATCTCAGTCTCTCCCTCTCTGTTACCCTCTGAATCCCTGTCTCTCCCTCTCTGTTACTCTCTGAATTCCAGTCTCTCCCTCTCTGTTACCCTCTCAATCCCAGTCTCTCCCTCTCTGTTACCCTCTGAATCCCAGTCTTTCCCTCTCTGTTACCCTCTGAATTCCAGTCTCTCCCTCTCTGTTACCCTCTCAATCCCAGTCTCTCCCTCTCTGTTACCCTCTGAATCCCAGTCTTTCCCTCTCTGTTACCCTCTGAATCCCAGTCTCTCCCTCTCTGTTACCCTCTCAATCCCAGTCTCTCCCTCTCTGTTACCCTCTGAATTCCAGTCTCTCCCTCTCTGTTACCCTCTGAATTCCTTCCCTCTCTGTCTCTCACTCTGTCCCTCCATCTGTCTTTCCCTCTCTGTCTCTCCGTCTCTCTCCTTCTATCTCTGTCTCTGCCTCTCTCTCTGTCTCGCTCTCTGTCACTCCATCTGTCTTTCCCTCCCTGACTCTCCCGCTCTCTCCTTCTATCTCTGTCTCTCTCTCTCTGTCTCTCCATCTGTCTTTCCCTCCCTGACTCTCCCTCTCTCTCCCTCTGTCTCTGTCTCTACCTCTCTCTCTGTCCCTCCATCTGTCAAAGAACAAAGAACAGTACAGCACAGGAACAGGCCATTCGGGCCCTCCAATCCTGCGCCGGTCTTGATGCCTGCCCAAACTAAAACCTTCTGCACTTCCCGGGTCCGAATCCCTCTATTCCCATCCTATTCATCTATTTGTCAAGATGTCTCTTAAACGTCTCCATGGTACCTGCTTCCACCACCTCCCCCGGCAGCAAGTTCCAGGCACTCACCACCCTCTGTGTAAGGAACTTGACTCGCACATCCCCTCTAACCTTTGCCCCTCTCACGTTAAACCTCTGCCCCCTGGTAACTGACTCTTCCACCCTGGGAAAAAGCTTCTGACTATCCACTCTGTCCATGCTGCTTATAACTTTGGAAACCTCTATCATGTCGCCCCTCCACCTCCGTCGTTCAAGTGAAAACAATCCGAGTTTATCCAAACTCTCCTCATAGCTAATGCTCTCCAGACCAGGCAACATCCTGGTAAACCTCTTCGGTACCCTCTCCAAAGCTTCCAGGTCCTTCTGATAATGTGGCGACCAGAATTACACGCAGTATTCTAAGTGCGGCCTAACTAAAGTTCAGTACAGCTGCAGCATGACCTGCCTATTTTTATACTCTATGCCCCGATCGATAAAAGCAAGCATGCCGGATGCCTTCTTGACTACCTTATCCACCTGCGTTGCCACTTTCAGTGACCTGTGGACCTGTACGCCCAGATCTCTCTGCCTGTCAATAGTCCAAAGGGTTCTGCCATTTACTGTATACTTCCCACCTGCATTAGACCTTCCAAAATGCATTACCTCACATTTGTCCAGATTAAACTCCATCTGCCATTTCTACGCCCAAGTCTCCAACCGATCTATATCCTGCTGTATCCTCTGACAATCTTCATCACTATCCGCAACTCCACCAACCTTTGTGTCGTCCGCAAACTGACTAATCAGACCAGCTACATTTTCCTCCAAATCATTTATATATACTACAAACAGCAAAGGTCCCAGCAGTGATCCCTGCGGAACACCACTAGTCACATCCCTCCATTCAGAAAAACACGCTTCCACTGCTACCCTCTGTCTTCTGTGACTGAGCCAGTTCTGTATCCATCTTGCAGCCAGTTCTGTATCCATTTTACCTTTCCCTCTCTGTCACGCCCTCTCTCTCCTTCTAACTCTGTCTCTCTCTCTGTTCCTCCATCTGTCCTTCCCTCTCTGTCACTCCATCTCTCCCTCTCTACTTCTCTCTGCCTCTCCCTCTCGCTCCTTCCCTCTCTCTGTCCCTCCATCTGTCTTTCTCCCCCTGTCACTCCCTCTCTCTCTGTCTATCTCAGTCTCTGCCTCTCTCTCTGTCCCTCCATTTGTCTTTCCCTCTCTGTCACTCCCTCTCTCTCCTTCTATTTCTGTCTCTCTCCATCTATCTCTCTATCTGTGCTTCCCTCCCTGTCACTCCATCTCTCCCATTCTCTCTCTGTCTCTCACTTTGTCCCTCCATCTGTCTTTCCCTCCATGACACTCCCTCTCTCTCCTGCCATCTCTGTCTTTCTCGCTGTCTCTCCATCTGTCTTTCCCTCTCTGTCACTCCCTCTCTTTCATTCCATCTCTGCCTCTCTCTCTGTCTTTCCATCTGTATTGCCCTCTCTGTCTGTCCCTCTCTCTCCTTCTATCTCTGTCTTTCTCTCTCTCTCCATCTGTCTTTCCATCTCTGTCTCACCCTCTCTCTGCTTCTCTCTCTGTCTCTCTCTCTGTCTCTCCATCTGTCTTTCCCTCCCTGACACGCCCTCTCTTTCCTTCCATCTCTGTCTCTCTCTCTGTCCCTCCATCTGTCCTTCCCTCCCTGTCACTCCCTCTCTCTCCTTCTATCTCTGTCTCTCTTCTATCCCTCCATCTGTCCTTCCCTCCCTGTCACTCCCTCTCTCTCCTTCTATCTCTGTCTCTCTTCTATCCCTCCATCTGTCCTTCCCTCCCTGTTACTCCATCTCTCTCCTTCTCTCTCTGTCTCTCTCTCTCTGTCCCTCCATCTGTCTTTCCCTCCCTGACACTCCCTCTCTCTCCTTCTATCTCTGTCTCTCTTCTATCCCTCCATCTGTCCTTCCCTCCCTCTTACTCCATCTCTCTCCTTCTCTCTCTGTCTCTCTCCTTCTCTCTGTCCCTCCATCTGTCTTTCCCTCCCTGACACTCCATCTCTCTCCTTCTCTCTCTGTCTCTCACTCTGTCCCTCCATCTGTATTTCTCTCCCTGTCACGCCCTCTCTCTCATTCCATCTGACTCTCCCTCTCTCTGTCTCACTATTTGTCTTTCCCTCTGTGTCTCTCCATCTGTCTCTCCCCCACCCCCCCACCCCGCCCCCGTCACTCCCTCTCTCTCCTTATATCTCTGTCTCCTCCTCTCTCTGTGTCCCTCCATCTGTCCTTCCCTTTCTGTCTCTCCCTCTCTCTCCTTATATCTCTGTCTCTGCCTCGCTCTCTGTCTCTCTCTCTCTTTCTCTCCAACTGCCTTTCCCTCTCTGTCTCTCCCTCTCTCTCCTTCTATCTCTCTCCTTCTCTCTGTCTCTCCATCTGTCTTTCCCTCTCTGTCTCTCTCTCTATCTCTCCATCTGTCCTTCCCTCCCTGTCACTCCCTCTCTCTCCTTCTATCTCTCTCCTTCTCTCTGTCTCTCGCTCTCTCTCCTTCCATCTCTGCCTCTCACTCTTTGTCTTTCCATCTGTCTTTCCGTCCCTGACACTCCCTCTCTCTCTTTCTATCTCTGTCTCTGCCACTCTCTCTGTCTCTCTCTCTCTGTCCCTCCATCTGTCTTTCCCTCTCTGGCTCACCGTCTCTCTCCTTCTATCTCTGTCTCTGCCTCTCTCTGTCTCTTTCTCTGTCCCTCCATCTGTCTTTCCCTTCCTGTCATTCTATCTCTCTCCTTCTCTCTCTGTCTCTCACTCTGTCCCTCCATTTGTCTTTCCCTCCCTGTCATTGTCTCTCTCTCCTTCTCTCTCTCTCTGTCCCTCGATCTGTCTTTCCCTCCCTCCCTGACACTCCCTCTCACTCCTTCTCTCTCTGTCTCTCTCTCTGCTATCACTGACACGAGGAGAGCGACAGAGGGAGGGAGGGTTATATATGACGGCAAAGAGAGGGCTGTAGTGAGGGACAAACGTGGAGAGAGAGAGATTGTTGAGGTGGATGAAGAGGATAATGTAAGATATATTAATTTGATGTAATCCTTCACTGCTGTGGACACAAACATATTTGAGATAGGTATGGAGAGAAAACGAACATCGGAGAGGGAGGAATGTGGATGAAGTTCGGGCCCAGACGGACACTTTTGATGATCCAGTAAGAATAGCCTCCATTTTAAATATTAAGCAAGCTATTCCACTGTGGTAGCCATCACACCGTCATGATACTGTTTGTGGAAATTTCATGCTGTCTTATTGGTTAATTTTTAAACCTGTGATTGATAGATTCTTGTTAACCAAAGGTATTAAGAGATAAGGGAAAAAGGTAGGATATTTGGTGTAAGTTTGATCACAGATCAGCCATAATCTCATTGAATGCCGCAACAGAGTTGTGGGGTTAAATTGCTTCCTCCTCTTCCAATATCCCCTGTTAAATATTATTCTTTCTCTGTCAGTCACCCTGTCAGTCCATGTCTCTCTGTTTCTCTCTTTCTGTCTCTCTCTCTGTCTCTATCGGACAGTGTAGAGTGAGATTCACTCTGCATCCACCCCATGATGTTTCTGCCCTGGGACTGTTGGATGAGACAGTGTCGAAGGAGCATTACTCTGTATCTAATCCATGCTGTACCTGTCTGGGGAATGTTGATGGGAGAGTGCAAACAGAGCGGGCTGGGACCAGTGTCCTCATGGGGAGGACTTAATGGTGCCTCCGAATTGACCAGTTAGCAATATTGGTGCTCCAGGGATGAAAGGGACATTGGCTGAGTGGCTACGACATTGGCTGAGAGAGTGGACAATGGTTGTTTCAGACTGGAGGGAGGTATACAGTGGAGGTTTATATTAGGACCACTGATCTTTTTGATACATACTAATGACTTGGACTTGTGTTTAAAGGGCATAACTTCAATGTTTGCCAATGTTTGTGACATCTGCAATGTAATAAACAGGGAAGGGACTAGTAGCAGACTTCAGGAGGATGGAGGCAGTCTGGTGAAATGGAACACACAAGAACAAATGAATTAGGAGCAGGAGTAGGCCATTCGGCCCCTTGAGCCTGCACAAAAATTCAATGGCTGATCTGATTGTGAGCTCAACTCCACTTTCCTTTCTGTGTCCCATAACCCTTGACTTCCTAATTGATCAAAAATCTATCGAACTCAGCCTTGAATATATTCAATGATCCAGCCTCCACTGGTCTCTGGGGAAGAGAATTCCACTGACTGTTCCCCCTCTGAGAGAAACACATTTCTCCTCATCTCAGTTCTAAATGGGATGTCCCTAATTTTTAAACTGTGTCCCCTAGTTCTAGTCTCCCCAACAAGGGGAAACATCCTCTCAGCATCCACCCTGTCCAGTCCCCTCGGGACCTGAGATGTTTCACTCAGATCACCTCTCATTCTTCTAAACTCCAATGGGTATAGACCCAACCTGTTTAACCTTTCCTCAAAAGATAACCCCTTCATCCCAGGAATCAGCCCAGTGAACCTTCTCTGAACTACTTCGAATGCAATTATATAATTTCTTCAGTAAGGAGACCAAAAGTGTCCGCAATCCTGCAGACATCGTCTAACTTATGCCCTGTACAGCTGGAACAACACTTCCCTACTTTTATATTCTATTCACCTTGCAATAAACAACAATATTCCATTTGCCTTCCTAATCACTCGATGTAGCTACACGGTAACATTTTGTGATTCATGTACCAGGACACCCAGATCCCTCTGTACCGTACAGTTCTGCAGTCTCTCTCCATTTCAATAATATACTGATTTTTATTCTTCCTGCTAAAGTGGACAAGCTCACATTTTCCCACATTGTACTCCATCTCCCAATTTTTTCCTCACTCACTTAACCTATGGAAACCTCTTTGTAGACACTTTATGTCCTCTTGACTGCTTACTATCCAACCTATCATTGGACAGACACAGGGCAGGTTAACTTCAATGCTGAGAAACGTGAAGTGATGCATTTTGGAAGGAAGACGAGTGACATAAACTAAATGGGACAATGTTAGAATGGGTGACAGGACAAAGAGATCTGGGATTTCATCAATGTTCCCTGTTCTACCCAAAAGCTCAATTTGGGGCTGGGAATCTGTGAGCTGAATTTAGCTTCATCCTGAAAAGTGTTAGCAAACATGTTGGGAAATGTGTCAAAAGCTGTTTCCATTCAGACATTCCTGCATTGTGGAAGTGTGAGCTATCTTTGCAGAGACAGGAAATAGAGTTGCTTGAATGGACCTGCAGGTTTTAGTTGATGCAATAAGGTGAGAATTTCAATTGTGTCCCTTCCAGATACACAGAATTG